>NW_026918629.1:0-14734 GCF_032062105.1 Saccostrea cuccullata | reverse complement strand
ACAAACACATAACTCTGAAAATTTAGTAAATTGAACGAGCCATTTCGGGGAATCTTCTCACAAATTTTGTAAAGAAAAAAAAATAAATAATAATAATAAAGGTAAAAAAAAACCAAAATAATAGAAGGGTCTTCCGCTGAAGACGGAAGCCCTTATAAAAGTGAAAAAGAAACTGAAAAATAATAGAAAGGTTTGCTGAAGACGAAAGACCCTAATAATAAAGGGGAAAAAAAACCAAGAATAATGAAGGGTTTCCGCTGAAGATAAAAACCCTAACTAAGCAAAGCCGTTGTAAAGCAACGAGTAGGTCTTGTCCAGTTTTGACCGGAAGTGACGTCAACATGAGAAAGTAATATTTAAAGCGCATCCAGTGTTTTTAAAATTTTATAGTTTTAAATTTTTCGTCAAAACCGGCAAAATAAGTATTATGGCTACTTCCGGTTTGACTGGAAGTGAAAGGGAAAAAAATTTGGTTAGACGCTTATAGTGCCATTAATTAAACAATAACATGTCAAAAAACGCAAATTTTTTTTTTTTTTACACATTCCGTTTTCACCGGAAGTGACGTATTTTGGAAAATTAGAAATTAAGGCTCTTCCCGGCTATAAAAAGCAAAGAAAAAAAAACTTTGGAAAAAACTCAAATAAAACCATTTTGTTCTATTTCTTTCAACTCGGAGAGAAATTTTAAATTTTTTCGACTACTTCCTTTCCCCTGAAGCTGTACCAATGTTTGCCTTTTGTTGATAATTGTTGATGTGAGCATAAGTTTTATTTGCCTCTATTAAAAACGGTTAAAATTTTAAAAAATTTGAAATTTAAAACCCTTTTCTTTACCAGGGAATAAAATCAAAAGACGCCATGCTAACTCAAATAGATGTTTTATACCCCCAAAAAAATTGTATTCAATTTAAGTGGTTATCGAAGATGTTAAAAAAGCAATTTGAAAAAAGAAAATCGGACAAAGAAAAAACCCGGAGTGATTTTTCAAAAAAGAAAAATGTTCTGGAGATATTACAATAGTATATTCCTGAAAAATTTTTGAAACCAGTCCAGAAATCACGTGTACTATGAAAAGGGAACAATAATAAAAAAAATAGGAAAATAGAAAAACAGTAAGGTCTTCCAAAAAGGGAAGACTAATAAGAAACAGATAAAAACAATATGTTCCCCCAAATTGTTTAAGGAACATAAAAGAAACAGAGTAAAAAAAATATGTTTCCCCCAAATTCGTTTGGGGAAAAAAAAACTAAGAATTTTTTGCTACAGCAACAAAAACGGTCTTCCGTTCTCCTTATTTATCTGTATGAATAAATTGTTTTTTTTTTAAA
This sequence comes from Saccostrea cuccullata, assembly GCF_032062105.1. NCBI lineage: Eukaryota > Metazoa > Mollusca > Bivalvia > Ostreida > Ostreidae > Saccostrea > Saccostrea cuccullata. Next base: position 13,404 of record NW_026918629.1, on the reverse strand, counting down.
AAAAGCAAGATTCCCACTTCTTTTTAAAAATTATAGTCTTTAATTTTCAAAAAAACGTTTTCAATTTTTATATCACTTCCTGTGATACCGGAAATGGTAGACAGATTTTACGCTATATCTTTCCCCAAACATCATGGTTTTTTTCATATTTTTTGTCTTTATTTAGTATAGTTTAATTTAAGGGGTCTGATTAACATCTCTTTTTAGTGCAAGAAATCACTACCAGAAGTAATTTTTCAAAAGGTATTTGAGGTTACTCTAGACATTTCAGTCTGAATGACATGTCCTAAGATCATTTCAAATACTCTTTTTAAAAAGATATTTATGGTTTTGTATTACTAAATTTATGCAGTTTTCCCCATGACCAGAAGTTGTCGATTTTATTTCCAGTGAGACTGATATTTCAAAACTACAAATAAGATGCTATAATGTATTACTAAGAAGGATTCCATAAAGAAATACTGAATCTTTTTTATTTTTTTGATCACTTCCTGTGACAACCGGAAGTGACGCCCACGGACGATGTTAACCCAAAAGGATTTGTTTTTATCAAGCTATACCATTCCTATAAATTTTGTCAAATTTTTACCGCTTTCAGGATGTGTTATGAAAACTTTCATTTAAACAGAAAATCACGCACCGGAAGTGAATTTTAAAAATATATTTGAAAGTTCTGTAACATAGGCTGAGTAACATATCCAAAGTCATTAACAAATACTTTATCTACAAGAAGTATATATGGGAAAAAAAATACTTAAATTATGGGGTTTTTTCTCTTAAAACCCGGAAGTTGTCTTTTTTTTTCCGGTGGGACTGATTATTTTGAAACTACAAAAAAGATGCTAAAATCTGATGCAAAAAAAGTTTCATAAAAGAAAATTTGAAATTTTCTTTTTTTTTATCACTTCCTGGGGGAAAAGCGGCGGACGATCTTAACATAACTGGTTTAGCCTACTCATCAGGATTTATCACTTGATAAAGTTTTGTTTAATCTCTTACCGTTTCAGATCTAGCTATGATAACTTCTATTTTGGGACAGGAAAACGGACCGGAAGTGAATTTTACAAAGATGTTTGATGTTACTGTGTCAGTTGCAGTTAAAAAAAATAAGAAACAGAGTAAAAACAATATGTTTCCCAACTTCGTATGGGGAACATAAATATTATGCAATGGACAAATTTTAAGTGTTTCACCTTTCTCTTTGATAACTGTTTGTAGCAATTCTCTGGTACTTTTTTTTCACTCTCAATAAGATCTTTAATTTTATACATATACATATTTTCTGCAGTTGAATCAATTGTACATCCTTCAGCATTCTGTAGACTTTGTATGTAATTTTTCCCCAGCAAAACTTGCATTTGTTGCAAATATAGATATTGTTCTCCAAATTCTTTGAAATAGTTTCTGATAAAAACCAGAAATGTGACCATACACGTTGTTCCTAATCAGACGAATTCGTTCAATGTCATCACCAACAGTTGTTTCACTGTGTTTGGCATCACTAAAATTCCCCATCCCTTGGTAGGTTCAGGGATATTTGGACGAGATTTCGCAAAAGTGTGTATAAAAGGGTAATATCAAAATCTTTGAAACCCTTTGGTTTGGCATTGTTAATTTTATCTTTTTGATCTCCTCCAAGCTTTTTGAAAAGTCTTTTATTTTGTTTCACTGTAGTGAATATCTGACTGGATGGGATTTCGTTTTAAGTACGCTTGTAACACGGGTTTCTCCTCAATAATACCAACCCCAGTCTAAAAAACCTTGTCCTGTCATCAGATGTTTTTTCAAGGCCATTTAAAAATAAAATTTATTTTGAAATTTAAAACGAAGATCATTAAGATGTTAGTTAATCATTTCCATTGTTAGAGATAAAACATTTGATGTACGACAATAAAATTTGCAATTACAATTCAGTGTTGGCTACAAGAAAACACAGGATTGAAATTCAAGTTTGAAAAAATGGTTTTTTAAAAGGGAACAAGAACCTTATAAATATTCCTCTCAAGATCCAATGGATTAGAAAAAACTAAATTTATTGAACGCTTCCTAAGGTAGTCACTAGTGTAGTTTTTAAAATTCTCAGATCATTGCCCCTAGGGTAATGGCCAAAAAAACCCACATCTTCTTCAACCTTTCTGGAAAATTTAGAAAAGTAACCTTGAAATTATTTACATAATGTATGTCGTTTTAATTCCACGGTTATGATTCCTCAAAAATACCAATCGCGATTGTTTTAATTTCACGTTGCAAGAAATAAATTTAATTTTCTTTAAAGCATTCCATTCAACATCTTTATAATCTAATGATAGCATTCACGATGGGTTTAATTTTGCAAAAAATGATAAATCATGAACAAAGTGAAATTAAAGCAATCGTGAATATTTCCAAATTTAAAGTAGTAATTATAATGTTAAAATTTCATACATATATTAAATACGATACAGTTAAAAGGTCCATCTATATTTATTTCAAATTTAAAGAAAAGCAGGTTTGTCATATTTTGATGCCTGCATCTAATTTGCTTTTCTGAAAGCCCCAAAGAAGTTGTGATTGGCCACAACGGGTTTGCTACTAGGAAAAATCCTTAAAATATATTTTCCAGAGCAAATCACTGATGGGTATATTTTTCCATTTTAAAATTCCTGGCCCCTTTGTAAACTTTTTTTACAAAAAACCCAAACAAAAATACAGAATAATAATGTTTCTTTTGAGGAAAAAAAACAGAAAGGCCAACGTGTATTGAAAGGGCCATGAAAGGTCAATTTCCACTATGCTTTTTTCTCACATTGGTCAATCTTTAATAGCTATGAGAAAATCTCGTTTAGCAACCACGGCCGAATGGGAGAGGATTTTACATTTTGGCCGTGGTTTGCGACGATGACTTTTTCCGCTTTATAATAACTTTCACTTTCTATGTTGATGTTCTAACGCATATGGTAGGCAGTATTTAGTACCCAGATGAAAAGGGCACTTGCGTTAACACTGCCATTCTTGGGGAAATTCAAAATTTGATTTGAAACAACAGAGATAATGGAATAATGTTTGAAATAAAAATATGACAAAAATGTGTCAAATTTACAAAAAAACAAAAAAATATAGTTTAAAAAATGAGGACATACGATATTTAAAAAATGACAGATTTCATATACCCCTGACGGTGTACTGTAGTAGAAATTGTTTTGTATACAATTTAGTAAAGAAGCAGACTTAGAGCAATGCAAAATACATCAGTTAGGAATTGAATGATCTGTACACGTTACACATAAGGATCAGCAGTTGAAATAATAATTATAATCAGCAAAACTCGGTTATAAAGAAGTGCTGGGACCTTTGAAATAACTTCGTTATATCCGTAATTTGTTATCCCTATAAAAATTCATTTAAATTTTTAAAGCTGGGGATCCCAAAAATTTTTTCCTTATATCGGTGAATTGCTTCCCGTTGTACTAAAAGAATTTGACCGTAATACAACATTTTTTTAAATATATATATATATATATATATATATATATATATATATATATATATATATATATATATATATATATATATATATATATATATATATATATATATACTTGCACTTAATTCATATACTAATATTGATAATAAAATATATATAATTTCCTTTTTAATAGACGGTTTTAAATTTTCAAAAAGGCAAAATAAAATTTTATCTGCGTGCAAGTAATTTATTTTTTCTGTTATATTAATTTAAAGGGGCCTCCACACCATGTGATTTGTGACGTATATAGAGAAAAAATACTTTTACTTCCGGTTTTATTGAATTTTGTGAACATTTGGCCTAACCCTTTACAGTTTGTAAAAAAAATGAACACATGGTATGATCGCAGAGTGACCGATGGAAAAAGATATGTAGTTCTTTTTTTTAATAAAAGAACAACAGACATCTCCAGTGGATTATGTTACATAATAATTCATAAACAACAGGTACGGGGTATGACAAGAAACGTTTATGTTATTCACAGCTGTTTCAGGCTTATCAACTGAGTATGTTTTGATAGTTGAAATTTCGGCACCTAGTTTGTGCGTTTAATTAGCAAATTAAAGGAGACTTACCTGTAAGGTGAACTTTACTTAAAATCCTCCAAAACACCAAGGAACGTTGGGTATTACGTGAGAGATATGCAAGCCTACTCCCAGATCAGTATTTAACTCAATATGTGAATATTCTTGATAATAACAATTCTACAGATGCTACATTTTTATCTATTATTATAAATTTATCACCCTAGTTCCCATGGGAAGGAGATAAAGGGGTGGGCACATAATACCCAAAGTTCCTTGGTGTTTCGGAAAATTTTAAGTAAAGTTCACCTTACAGGTAGGTCTCCTTTGATTTTCTAATTCTCCTTCACCATCAAGTCACGTGAGATGTTTAAAGCAAATATTCACATATTGAAAATAGGAATATTGTTATACAAAGTAGAAGAATTCCTATAACTGTCAAAAATTTATTGAATATTCATATCATCTAAGCTACATGTTGACAAAATTGCAGACTGAAAATTTTTATCATTATGTAAAACAGTTTTGTCATAAAATTTTCCAAATGTATTCTCATTAGACCATCCAACATGTGATAAGATATTGTCAACTGAAATCCCTGAAGAACGTGCGGCGGCGCTTGCAGCAGCTCGAGTGCTATGTCCAGAAAACTTGCTGGTATCAATGCCAGATTTAGATAACAGATTTCTTATCCAGCGAGAAATACTGTCTTTCGATGCCTCTCGAAACGGCTTTTGGGTTGTCAAAAGAAGTTTTCTATTTCCATTACCTCTATATTTTTCCGTCTTTGTTATATACACTTTAATACATGACACAACACAAAGCATCTTATCCGGAAAAGCTAACACTGTAATTGGTTTTATATGATAAGATGGCCTAGATTGTTTTACAAGAGTATTTACACAAAACACAATTCTATCCTCATAAACATTCTGTCTTCATAAACATGCACCCCGTGGGTATCCGGGTTAGAATAGGTCCTCAGTACCCCCATGCTTGTCGTAAAAGGCGACTAAATGGGGCGGTCTTTCGGATGAGATCGTATAAACCGAGGCGCCGTGTCACAGCAGGTGTGGCACATAAAGATCCCTCCCTGCTCAACGGCCGTAAGTGTCGTGCATAGGCCTAAATTTGCAGCCCTTCACCGGCAATGGCGACGTCTCCATATCAGTGAAATACTCTGGAGAGGGACGTTAAATAGTATACAATCAATCAATCATAAACATGCATATTATCTAAATCTAAAAGTGACAAAGTTTGTGCTCACTGTCCTGTTACTAACGCTAATAGCATGACAAGCTTCAATGTCAAATCAAACACTGATAAAACTTCATTTTCCCCCATACTAAGAAAAACGATAAGACCGTGTTCACATCCCAAGTCTCTGTATACCGCGGTAAATTAGGACGGTCGTTAGACTCCTCTCATGAAACGTCTAATTAGCGGATAGAACCAATAGCCACATCATTAACAGATGGTTATAAATAACTTAGAAAACTCCTAGCGGAATTTATCGTATTATATGACCATCCTTTATCAAAAAGTTCGGTAAGAAAATCCAAGACAACTTTTTTGAAAAATTAATACATGGATAGATTTGCAATTTAGAAATTCTAGCCACTTTTTCATATGCGAATCATACTTTTTTTTATTTACGCTCTCCAAGAGTTCATAAAAACCCGGGAAATTTGCTTTCTCTGAAATCCCTTTTGGGATTGAAATTTTTTTCCCAGCATTATCTCCATGAGGGTCCGTTTTAATGAGATTGTTGATGACTCGAATTATCGCAACTATGGCATGTGCAAAAATTTTTGCGGCTTTTATATGTCAAGATCCGAATTCCTTGCAGATGCCGGCAATGATCGCCATTTTTTTATTGACTTTCGGTACCACCAACATTTCACAATTTTGAGGAAGTTTGAATTTTTCATTTTTTCTTTCGTTTCTTCTCTTTATTTGCTTTAGTTTTGTCTCCAGAAAACAACCACCTCCCAACCTTTTAATTTCAGGGTCATGAACCCAAGGGAGATTATTGCATCAGACATTTTCTTTAAACAAGGAAAACAATCAGCATTTTTAATGGTATAGTCAGTTTCTTTTATCAATTTATATACATTTAAATTGTGATAAAATTGGTTGAAAATATATTGAGATATATGTTGTACTTCTTCAAGATCACTTCTGGTCAATTTTTATGTTGAATAAGTAAAACATTAACACACAGTGTATTTTCAGTATGAAATACTGCATAGGTATATTCTGTTTAATAAATACAGGAAACTGATTTTCAAGTATACCTGATTTCACATAAGCTACATATCTGCAGCTACTCTCGTTATTTCTGGAAGGTATCTATCTATATAATTATATTCAGTTATTAATTTTTTTCTGTTAACTGAATTCAACAAAAATAATTTAAATGGATATGCACACCATTTATATATCATGGCTCATATTAAAAAAAAAAGACAAAGCAAAAAACGGCATATTGCAATCATGTTTGTATTTACAAGAAATACATACTAAGCACTACGTGTAGACAGGCAATGGAATGTTCCAACAACAAATAAGTTGTATATTCAGGCATATGTTATAATAAAGACTATTGTTTTTAAAAAATAAAAAAATTTATAAATCAACATTTAGATACCCTTCACAAGATCTCCAAATTTTACTATTCTTTAATAAACAAAATTAAGTGCACATGTACATTCTAAATATTTTTTTCTTCCATCAAAAAAAAATTAAAGTTCCATTTTTTAAAGATAATCAACCTTATAATAAAATTAATAGTAAAAATATTCAAGTGTTTCTTTCTTTTCTGATCGGGTTTAAAATACTGTAATTAAAATATGTAATTCATATACTTTAAGCATGCAATACCAGAGAGAGCTACATGTAGCTATTACCTCCCTTTTATGCAAACATTTTCTAACTTATTTAACAAATTTTGGCATCCCTAACTGAGTGAAAAATTCTCAAGAAGAATGTTAAACAATGTACAAATAAACAATAAACTATAGAGTCTTTGAATATGCAAATTCTTTTTTTTTCTGAGAAAGGGATCCTCAATTGATGTTTAGGAAAAGTACAGTATCATCCCAGCTAGTATTTATGAATTCAGCAACCATTTGTTATATGGCCTGAAAAATATAAAATGTTAATGCATTAACATAAAAGTATATGATTGATATTAATATTTTTATAATTCATCATAAATTAATTGAATCAACAACATGAAGTTACACTTGTTAATATCTTGAAATGCTTATGAGACTGCTGAAAAAAACTGAGATATCCAAGAGATTCAGGGTAAGATATATAGAAAAAAATGTCGTTCAAGGGACTTTAAAATGACTTTGATATCTCAGTGTGTTCAAGATAACACTCAGTGTAAAATATACATGTATACATGTACCAAAGTTTAACTCTAAACAGAGTATATAAAATTCATATACATGTATGCCATTTACAGTTGCTAATTCAATCTATCATTGTTCATTAATAATCTACATGAGAAAGAGATATGCAAAAAATGAGCAAATTAACCATTAACAAAAGTAAATCAAATATGCAATTCAAAGTGTTTGCAAATCATTCATCCAATTTGTAATACTGTACGTCATGAACGTCAACATACCCTAGGTAGTCAACGTTGTTTGATTTTAAGATACTGTTGTTTAACTGTACTTATATATTCAGACTGCACTGTATTCACTTGTTTTCCAACAGTACACATTTTTCACATTTTCTGACATCCATCATTTACTATCATGATGAGAGTTACCCCCCTTTTCTAAAACCCCAAAATATTCTTTTTTCTAAAAATTGTACCTTTTTTTTACCTTACAAAAATATCAACTAAAGTCTCCATAAAATGGGTATTTGAAAAAAGAAAATTTATATTTTTTTAATCTCTACTTAACTTAAAACCAAGAAATAAACAAAATGATTTTCCAATATTTACATAGGACTTTCAAGATAAACATTCTGTTTCTAATTATGGCACATCCATTACCCTTAATTCGGGGTTTCTGTACTAGGATGTATTCATTCAAAAAATATGATGTACGTGGCCCTGATAATCTTGAATAGAAGGTTTAAAATATTCCAGACTAAATTTGATCCCCCCGTGGACCCACACTACCCTATACCTATACGGTCTAAACAAATCTTAATCTGCTCTTAACTATCTCAGAGTGACTAATCATGACCTGCCTATTCTTGAAAAGAATTACGATTTAATTTTTTGAAAATTATATTGTTCTCTCTATTTTATTGCTGCAAGTATATACTCTATTTACATCAATAACATTATCATCACCAGTAATCAACATACCTTCTTTTTGGGACTTGACATGATTCCTTTCCTAGATTCTGTTTGAAGCCATCAGATAATTTGTTTTGTTACAGCTGAACTACAAATATGATTAATAAGTTAATGCAATCCTATAAATTTAATTATTCCAAATAAAATACAAGCATTTGTAATTATGTAAAAAAAAAACTGAATGAAAAATTTGACAAATATCAATGCACTACACGCAAATCAGTAAAATATGTAATGCAATCATTTACAGTTTGCATAATATGATTTATGTATAAGAATAATTTTCAGTCAATTAAATTGTTTGCTAAAAAGAAACCCAACTTTATTTATAAATTCTCTTTTAATGAATTTTCTTCTGCCTTTAAACTTACATGTACTAGCTGTTATGCAGCATGATGTGAAAATTTTTTCCCCCATTCTTTATTATTAAAGTATCTGCTGAAAATAGAACAGAATGTGATTAAATCTTTTGAGAATTAAACAAAAACAAAAATTACTGATGCATGATTTTCAATTACCGGGCACATTGACCCTTTCGTCAACATCATTCTCTCTCTCTCTCTAACTATACTTAATTTTACACAGGATTCTTTTTATTTTGATAAACATGTACTTGTAGATATTGGAGTAATTGGGCATGCTTAATATTTTTTCTTTATTTATTCCAATCAGCATGATCAGATGATAATAAGTAAATAATAATGTTGCCTATTAAATATTATAAATTTATCCTTACAATTACAGGGTACATATACAATACTCACAACAGTCAAACCTTGAACTTGTACATCACAGTCTTCAGAGTATATCCTGCAAGAAACATTCATTGCACATTATAATTGAATTGATTTTCTTTTTTTTTTTTAAAATTTGCTTTTTTTGTTTAATTTTAATGAAAGAAATGATAATTTTTGTGCATTTAATACAGTAAGGTATCATATAAATATCTACATATTAAAGACCATTTCTAAATTTTGAATGGGGTCAGTGATTTATTTTTTATCTAGGCTTGTACATGGTAGGGGGCATCTGTCTTTTGGGTCAGGTCTATGTATAACAAAATACAAGTATAGTTGGGCTAGTAACTTGACAGGCTTGTTTCAAAGTTCTGTCATTTCAGAATCCTGTTTTGTTAAATTAAATTTGTTTGTATACATTAAATAAACAAAATATAACTATTTCATTTATCATGATTATTATTGTTATTATGGTTTTGGGTCAGTCTCTTTTTATTAAAATCTAGAGCCTAGTGGGATATGATATTTTATGAGCTACCAGTGAAAAGCCTAGTGAAAAGTAAAGAAAAAATTTTTAGCCTTTACCTAGAATGATTTCACATTTGTGCTTCATTATATACATTTTCTAAATTCAATAAGTTTGTTTATTACCTTATAGGGTCAATTGTATTATTTTTGTCATACCTGGAGATGGCTGTTCAAAATGTACTCTAACCTGCAATAGACAAACATTAAAGAAAATTACTTTTCATTTAACGCATTGAAAAAATTAAACACTATGTAAATTAAATACATGACATTGTATTCTTACAAACAAAAATGCAAAACATCAGTGTATATTAGCTTAAGCAATATCTTCTCATTAAACAGATTAATGCATGCATGTAATTTATAATACCCCCGCTTGAAAAGCGAGAGGGTATATTAAATAATCGGTACGTCTGTCTGTCTGTTATGCTTAAATTGGTGTACCCATCTATTATCCGCTAATTTCCATACCGCTGAGTGATATTTGAGTGAATCTGTATTACATATTCATGATATTGCAATTGCGCATCTTATATTTTACTTTTTATCCCCACATATTTGGGGTTATACCCATAGCAAAACATGGACAGTCATTATATTCATATAAAAGCGGTGGGTATCATATAGTGTCAGAGCTCATTGTTCATGCACAATACCTCTAGTTTTATAATATTTATACTATTTTCAATATCTACCCTACTTTAAGATGGGCAATATTTTAAAAGGGAAAATAGTGGTACCCATAGAAATATTCAAAATTTTCATAAAAGCTTATGTTATTGATTGATTGTATGTTGTTTAAAATGAAATCCCCCTAAGAATTTTTCACTCATATGGAGATGCCACCACTTGCCGGTGGAGAGCTGCAAATTTTGTCCTCTGCTCGGCACTGATCTTGAGGGCCTTTAAGCAGGGAAGATCTTTTTAGTGCCGGCACCTACAGCGACACAGGGCCTCAGTTTATAGGGTCTCATCTGAAGGGCTGGCTCCACGTACCACAGTGGGATTCGAACTTGCGATGTAAGGATTAACTCCTAACTTCCCAACTCTAGAGCAGACGCTCTAATCACTGCGCCACATGGGCGACAACTGCATATGTGAATTTTAATACCTGATATATATATATGTACACAAGTATGTGAGAACTGCATTGACATCATCTGATCATAAATTCTATGATATTAAATTAGAAAAGTAACAATCATATTTAATCAGTAGGCTCTAGTGAAAGCTGCATGATTGATATATGAACAGTTGAAACTATTAAAACTGCAAACAAATGTAAAAAAACCTTTAATCCTTTATCCAGGTACACATGTATATGCATGTAGAGGAAATTAGAAAAATTCTTGTGCATGCACACGAGTACGGACAGAATTAAATTTTAGTTTTTGGTATTTAAAAAACACATATACTTCTCACATATCACTGGGTATTGATAAATAAGAATAATGACTTTTTTACGCGTTACTCTGCAAATACATGCATAGTAGACTACCTTACAAGTAGGAACGAACTATAGCACACCTGCATTTTTTCAATTTAAGACATGCTATTAATAGCATTTGACAACTTTTAAAATATTTAGCCATTTTGTGCTACAGGTAATCGAAAAAATAAAGAAATTCTCTTCAGAGTTTTTGTTTACTAAATCAATGTATGTGGGTTAATCTTCACCACAAACTACTCCCTTCCACGTGGAAACATGTTTACAAAAACGAGGGGTGCTGTTTTGACACTTTAAAGTGCAATAGCATTTGACAGAATAAGAAACTGCAAACCTACTTTCACTTTTCAGGTAAAGAAACGTTTGTTTTTCAACTTTTTGCAATTTACAAATCTTATAAATCGAGATAACATAAAGTTTTACCTCTTTTTTCATGTTGAATTTTCTCTCGATTTTCACCTCTACCATGTTGGTCTCGCTGAATTCTCGCAGGAAAGCTGTTGGACTTTTACGGATTTTGTTCATATTTTATTACGTTTATCCCAATTCTTCCGATTTATGCTAATGAGGTTAGGAGGTGTGACATAGCTTTCAAAATTTTTGCAAGCTCATCTCCGATCGGCAATCCAAACTTATCCTTACCGTCAAATTGTTTAGATAACTTTTCCAAGATGGAATTTTCGGACGGTTTTGCAGTTTCTCCAGAAGAATCTTCAGACACCTTCTTCATCTTTGCTGGTGGTTCCCCATCAATCTCATCAGACAAGAGTTCATCTAACGCTATTAGAGCGTTTAATTCAGCCATTACAAACTCTTGCATATCGTGGAACTGCTTAGATTGCGCTGAAAGCAGCTTTTCTACGAGGGTTCTTCGAAAGAACTTCGTAGGTTGGTAGGTTCCAGAGCAGCTTGGCTGCTTTATTGCCGGAGGAGAAGAAGAAGATTCTCCTAAACAGCTTGGCTGTTTTTATGGAGAATTTTCAAAGTTATCTTGTGGTCCAATAACATGAACATCAGCCTCTACATGAACTGGGGCGTCATTAGATTCGTCCAAGGTACTTATTCAAAACTCGTCAGAAAATTTTTGTAACACTGACATTGCTACGATATCCAAAATCAATTAATAATCACTTTCAATGAAAAAACACTTCTGCTCGATCTGGGAATAAACGCGCAACAACTGATCTTGGAGTAGGCTTGCATATCTCCACGTATACCCCTGATTTGGGGGTGAAGGAGAATATACATTATCTCATTTTGTGTTTATAAAATTAAAAAATAGTGTTTGTTTCTTGTTTTCCTCTTTTATATCTGTCCAGTTCAGTGGCCAGTAATATCTATTGCTAAATATAGTATGGTGACGTATGCGGAGACTTGCCAAAGTTTTTGAGTCCTGTGCAACAGGAAAGATAACTCCAAAAAAGGAACTTTAATACATTAGATTTTGAAAATGTTTTTTTTTTTTTTACATCAGTGCATTTAATTCGAATTCAATTTTTTGATGTAATCTAATTCGTTAATGTTTTTTCTATGCTCTCATGGATATTAATATTTTTTTTTTGTTTCTTGTTTGTATATAAAGGGGACTTGCTGAAGCCTAACTTCGAACTTCATCGAATTAAATTAGTCCTAGGAAATAGGGGTTTTAGTTGGATAACTTTTTTTGCTTTGAAAGGGAGTCTATTTTTGCAAGGGTGTAAAAAGCTATAAGGGCGCTGTAGCATTTTGACGACTTGGCTGGACCAATAAAAAAATCATCGAGAAGTAAACAATGACAGACTGCAATTTGTTTTCTAAAATCCATTGCAGAGCAATTAAAAATTTTTAAAGAGGTTGCAGGAATAAATGAGACCAAATGGAAGGGTTTTGTCAAAATAAAACTTTATCTACTTTAAACCCAAAGTTAAAATGTTATGGTGAATAGGGACCTCTGTTTTTTTGGCATTTTTCTGTCTGTTTTTGCCCGCAGGCACCCTCTTCCCAATTGTTTTATTATGACAATTGCTGTATCAATAGACTGATATTGAACTGTGCAGAATTGTTGAGGGATATGGGAATTAATGGACTCCCCAGGGGAGGACAATGGTGAATCATACAAATTCTCCAGGGATTTTTTAGGAAATAGGCCTAATGGAGATACCTGGATGTTTGCAAAAGGTGGTGTTGAAAATGGGGCCCCCACTCATCCAGCTTGAACTTCTTGGTCAATTCTTTGATGTAGTATATGTTCTTTACCCCCAATAATGAAAGATTTCTTGAGAGTCTAAAGGTACGGTTGCCTGTAAATGGTATTCTAAATCCAAAAGTGAAGCCATCAATTAAAATGTTTGTAA
>NW_026918628.1:0-14658 GCF_032062105.1 Saccostrea cuccullata | reverse complement strand
TCAATTTTAATATGTGAATAAAAGCATAAAAATTTTATTCAAAATCTTTTTTTTCAGTTTATCATCGTATCCACTGTGTTATCGCAAATCTTGCTTGATAGTACACACTTCGAACCGTTAAAGTGTTGTGTTGAGTGACTAAACAGTTAAGGTTCTGACTTCTTTAACTGACATACAATTGCAAAATCCAACAAAGAATATAATTGGTGAATTTTAAAAGGTCCTTCCAGCTTCAAACATATATCTAAATGGTGAATATTTCCACCTAAGATAATGAAGAGGCATATTGAAATGGTCTTGCAAATGAAATCTGTCATGACTGGTAAAAGTGGATTTGAAACATGTACCCAGCTCGGGAGGTAGGGATGTATTTCTGCAATTGAATATCATGACCTCCTGCCCCACCCTTTCTTAGACATTACTTCAATAACATTGAAAGTGCTTAGATTCGGTGAATATTGTTTGCCTTTTATTTTTAAAATGCGAGTTTGTATGATATTTAAGTTTTCATATTGAATATACAAATTACATTCAATATTACGGAACAAATTTCACCCCCACCCCCCTAAAAACTAGAGCTACCTTGTGCACTGAGCTCACTAAATGATGCCCAATGACCGATGTAGAAGGGGTCTAGCTACATATCCCCATTTTGTATCAAAAATATACTTAATATTATATATCTTTGCAAAAGATTAGGAAAGGCTGCTAAGCCCTCACCGGTCCACATTCTTGTTCCGACTTTTATGAGGAACAATACATAATTGAAAATTAAGAAACCTTTATAAGAACTGCAGATTCATTACAGTTTCACTTCATTTTTTGGGTGTATTTTTTAAGGGGTACCGACTACCTGATAAGAGATATAATGTTCACAGTACAAAATAAGAATGCGCAGTACAGTTAAGGCAACGCTTTCTAAAACAGTCGCCGAATAAGATAAAGTTATTGGTTAACTATTTTGTTTTTAAGAAAAACACTGTAGTTAAAATAGCTAAATAAATTTACTAAATAAATTTATTTATGCAAATACACTGACAATATGCTTCGTTTGATATTGTAAAAACAAAATAAAGAGAGTTTGAATTGAAAATTGGCATTTATTTTTACCTAATAAATGACGAGACAAATCATGCAAAAATACTAATTAAATAAATTAACAAACACACAAAATTTTAAGTATCCAAAGAATCTCAGCAATGTACCTATATAAAGGATATCCAACAATAAAATGAATTAGAAATTCTTCTAACAGAGTAGACTTATGTACATGCGATAACAAGTGATTGAATGGCTCACAATAAAAACAAATCAAGATGACTGGCGAATGTATGTTGACAAGGCAATGCACACTGGAAGAATGAAGGCGTGCGCAAAATTAGCGGAATCTGGAAATTGCTGATAAGAGATTATCAGATTACAGGAATGTAAACTGGCGAAGAGAAAAATCGGAGTTGTTCTTCTTGCCATGTCAGATGTTTTACATAAATTAATTTAATGTTGTAAATTAAGATATTTGAACCAAGACACTCTAGTGTAAATAGCTTTTTTTTCTTCTGAAGAGCAGCATGTTCATCGCTTTTCACTTTGGTATTCTTTTGCGATCATGTGACCTTTTACAGTCATGGGGGCCCCTATTTTAGATCGAAAAATGAAAAATCACATTTTACCACCAAGTGAAAGGGCAAGGCAAAGAATTATTTGAATGTAGTGTCCTCATGCAAAATTTGAATACATTTTAAAGCATTAATGTAAGGGATGAGACTAGTTTTTCCTATAAAATATCTACGAATATCGATTTGATTGCCGTCTTAACCTACGCTCTTGCGTTGTTTCCACATGTAGTTTAATACAATATTCTAAACACAGTTATACTTCTACGTGGAATCGTTTGCAAAAAGAAAATAAACAGTAACCTTAAGTTTTTATGACATTGTAAAGCTAATACACATGATGATGTCATTTTATGACGTCATTGTATTTACCGCTCGACCAAAAAACATCAACAAAATATCTCAAAACCCATCCTATTAATAATTCACGGAAATTTGAAATATTTGTCAAATTGTAGCACACATGTTGTCAGTTCAAGTGTTAACTTATTACTTTATCTGAAGTTTTTTTTTTCTTTCAAGAGCTTGATATGAAAGACCTTTCCACAGTTAACATAATGAATATCTGAATACTATATTCAGAAGGACTTTTTTTCTTAGAGGACTAGATTCTTAGTTTCAATAATAAACTTCACAATCCTTTTTCATAACATGTTCTCAGTATGTTTGTCAATAAGATATATAACAATGTAGACATTCAGATGCTGCTTTTATAATGTGTATGTTTCTTTTGATTGTAACTATTGAAAAAAAAGCCAGAATACAGAGATTTTGAAACCGAGGAAAAGCACCAAAACATAAAATGGTAAAACAAATATATAATAACACGGGCGTTAGCTCTAAAATATGAATACAGGCTCTTGAAATGAATTATGCAATCGGATAAAAGGCATGAAAGCCTATACAAATATTTAATATAAGAAATCACTTTCTCTTGGTTTAGAGGAACAGAACATAATTGTAAAATAAAGAAGCCTTCAAATGAACTGCACATGCAAGATAGTGTTGAAGATAAATATTGCGTTCGTTTTTCGGGGAATTTTCTATTTAAGTAAACTACACTGAGTTTCTTCCATGTGTTGTTTCTTGTTGCCCGCACTAAATAATATCTGATATAACATACATATCCCTTGTTGTTTTTAATGCTTCCTTTGTTATTTTTTAACACTAAGCAAAGAGGGATATTATTTTTTTATAAATACGTTTATGTGCTCTTAAATGCGGGCAATAATGAACAACTCAGTTCGTATGTACATGTACCTGAAGCACATTTGCAGCTCTGTTCTGCAGCCATTAAAATGATAAAGCGAGTGTTTGTGAGTAGAGCATTTATTACATTACAAATGCCAAATAAAATGAAAAATTTTACAAACACAAGAAAATCTTCAAACCACGTTTTTTGGAGCCAAGCGGAATTATGAATATGGGTTAGGCCAATAGCCGTAAATAGAGGGTGCTTGGAAACTATAACCCGGAAAAACCCCTAAAGACCCAAACATTCATACACATTATTAGTAAATCAAAATAAAAAAAAAACTTTGAGCATTTAGATCCCATAAACTCTTTAATATACATAAATACACTTATGCGTTATCTTTATAAAATCGTTTTTAAGCCTCCAGTAGAATAATGACATATTGATATAATATACGAATAGTCCAATTGTGAACACTGGTTCTATGTTTTTTTCTTTTATTTAAACAACCGAAAAGGATGGACATTTTTTTTATGGTTGTTTGATTTATTAATTGTCTTTCAAACTTTATTCTTTTGAGATAAAAATAATTTTAAAGACTCTAGAGGGTTTGTCAAAAAGATTTGTTTTCTCTGACAAAACTCTTTTATTTTTATTTTTGAATTTGAAACTGGTCAAAAATGAAGGCGAGTTTTAAAACTAAAGAAATTTTTAGATGGATCAATATTGGCTAATTAGTTGAATGTATGTATCCTTATATACAAAGAAATACACTGAAGTGCCTTACTGTTTAAAAAAGAATTTTCGCTTCATTATGCGTGTCTATCTATGCGCGAAAATTTTATTCTCACATTTTTTTATCTATAATGTCAAGGATTATATACAACAATTACGTTAGCCAGCAGAACTTTCATAACGCTTATTACCACCAAAAACGCGTTCTGGCTGATATAAGGTGTTGTGAACGTATATCTATAGATTAATTTGTAGTATCGTCAATTTTTTTAACACCTTTTATTCTGAACAGTGTAGTTTTGTAAATTACGAAAATTAATGTTTTATTTCATATAAATAGAATTATAGTAGTGTTTCATTTATGGATACATAATACAATCTTTAAATTATAATTATTCTTTTGAACTTAACTTTCCGTATTGCTAAGGTGAAACGCTGTTTGAAGTTGTTTGAAAATTAATGTTAGGCTTATATTATCTTAATTTTGATGATTTGTAGTAATTTATCTATGCTACAGACTACAATGATCTGTTTATGTGATGAGATTATACGTTTATATACACTCGTTAAGATTTGACTAGGAAATGCAGCTCTTATATAAGCATTACTGACTTTTATCACCCGAGTCTCAGGAGGATTGAATGTTTGAAGTGCTGAATATAAGAAAATGCAAAATTCAAAGTGATTAATTTGCAGTAATTGACAGTCTGTAGGTTGGGCTGTTCTGAATATTTAGCGAAACAATCGTGTGTTCAATTTTTTACTCTATCAGGTCTTGTGTGTAAAGTGTTACACGGGAACGCAAAATATTTTTTTTGGAAGCTTTGGGCATTTTTAACAGAAAACTCTTTGTTGTGACACCAATGTATAACAATGGTCATCGCTACAAAGGAATGTCGAGGTATTCCAAGGAATTTAATGTCTTTTTCATTGTTTGTGTTCCCCACTCTGAAAGTTATTGTACAAGATCACGTGATTTGCGCCTCACACCATATCATGTGAACCTGATCAACAAATAATTACATAATAGAACGAAATAAATTGTCAGGTGCATAATCTTTTTTTTTTTTTGATACACAGTTTCACAGTAACATCGATATAAGCAATAGGTTCCATTAAAGATTTAACTCTCGTGTTGCTTTCATTTTCTGTTACTTGGCGGACACTCAAAAGAGTTTATTTTTTTTGGAAGATAATCATCAAACATTAATCTGGTTATAATTAAGGTGCAATGATGTTCTTTTCCTTTATCTTTGTCGAGAGCCTATTATCGCGGTTTACAGTTTATTTTCTATATTTCCTGTACAATTTGAAGTTTTGCACCTTAAAAAGTTAGCATGGTTCTATGACAACCACAATTCCGTGTACGTCGAAGGTAGTACGGAGTATTTTCCTTTAAATTGAAATGTTACTTGGAATTTCAACAGCACAGTTTTTTTTCAAATCTTTGCATGCTAGAAGTGCATTTGTAGATTCAAAATAAAAAAAAAGGTTTTTAATTTCATCCGTAAGCTCATAACTAGGTACTTGTTAATTGGTTTTTATTTTAGTTCTATGTTGTAGATATAATCTCCTGAAAGCACTACAACACCAAACAATTTTACACAATTACAAGATGATCAAAACTTACTCTTATTTTACAATAAAGTCAAATGAGGCAAAAATACTAAACATAAGAATACATTTATGAAAGATATAGAGATAACGAACAGTATTCAAGATCAAAAGTCCATAAAACAATACAAAACAGGCGCAGAGCAAACACGGTCCTCCAAAACAGAGATGGGATCAGGTGCCATGGAGGAGTGAGCATCCCCTGCCGACCAGTTACATCCGCCGTGTACTCCTTGCCATAATCAGGAAATATCGGAACAATCTCTCGTAAATTCATTGTATAAATAATGGACTTACAACAAAAATACCTACACACATGTTCTAAAACTCCTAGTTGAATGAAAATACAAGTTGGTGATGAGAAATCTTTAAATTCAAATTTCTTTAAAATTACTATACATATAAAAAAAAAGCATTTCCTCATCTGTATAGCTTCAAGAATCTTGATTACGTTTGCTTATAAAAAGATATGTGAAGCCCAGAAAATTACATAAGGATTACAAGAGAAATTAAAAATTCCAAAAATTAAACAAATATCATACATGTATATAACAAAGGAAAATGACAAAAGACTGTCTGTATTCACAACATACAATGAATAACATGTAAATAACATAAATGGAATAAGAGAAAAAACATAAACTGATAATATAATGCAAATTATAACATTCATTCTTAGACATATGGTGTTTGTAACAGAAGACATGTTAAGAGCCATCACCTTTTTGATATGCATAATAATGATTGCACAGATAGCAAGCCACCCCCTTAAAATACTAAGAATACTAAATGTGTACATAATCTTTCCAGATCGATCAATTGAATCTTCGGTGATCGTTGCTATTATAATTAATATGAAAGCAGACAAGAGTAAAGAATAAATCCAAATCATTACAGAACATGACATTACAATTGGCACGGTTAGTCTTACTTTGCTCTCTAGGGGATGAACTATTAGTAAATATCTGATCATAGCTAGGAACACAATGTGTGCAGTTGAACAAGAAATAAATGTTTGGTCTAGGAAATAAAAGGTTAAAAATTCGAACATACTTTCGTTATAATCATGTTGAATTACAACATAAATAAACAAATCGGAAAATTTTCGTACAAAAATACCGATGATATTTAGAGTATCTGGCAATGCAAGGCATCCGATGGCAAGAAATGTTGGAGTATGTAACCGTTTATCGCATACAATTTTGAAGATAGTCACAATATTTCCTACGAACCCCAATAATCCAATAATCAATGTGAGGATTGCGATTGATTTCTCGAATCCTTCCGATGTCTCAGCAATAATTTTTGGATCAAACAAAAAGAATGATACAGTGAAATCGGTTTTGTAAGTGTGAGTTCCGTCCATTGAAGACAGCATTGCGAACCAAATCGTTCTATTGTAATATTGTTTTGTTTCCCGATTCATTTTAGATGAATTTTTTGTTGTGGGTTTGGATATGTTCACACTTGTGGTTTGGAGTGGAAATCTTCTTTCATTAAAAACGCCACTTCAAAAAAATCTGTAAAAATAATTTCATTTAAAATACAAATAAAATCATATTATTTATAAAAAAATAAAATAAAATGCATATGGATAAGCAATAACGCCAAATTAAAATTAAGAAAATTATCAAGTAACATGATTAAAAATTGACATACCTTTTGTTTAATGTGATAACGCAGAACACATTTTATAATTCTGGTCGTTGATGTCGTTTGGCATTCATTGCTCGCTATTAAGAAAACCCGGAAGATAAAATTTATATGCGTTATGTCCTATGAACCGAGAAGAAAGGTTTTGGAACGGAAATTCTTAAAGTTTCCTGATTTTGTTATTTTTACGATGCATATTTTAAGGAGAAGTGTAAAATAGGCTGAGCCTTCTGTCTAATCCTCTTCATATTAACATCAGTGAATAAAATATTGTTTAGATTATGTACGAGGGTTGTCCCAAAAAGTCGTAGCTAATATTTATATTTTTTTTAACATGCAACCAATCGTAACCAAATTTTGCATAGACATAATATCTTCAATATTCTTTAAAATTGTGAATTTTTAAATATATATCTTTCATATTAATAGTATTAGGACGATTTATTTGAAGACCGATAAAGCCTGTCGGCACACGAACAAAATTCGGAATAATTTACGTATATGACTGTAACATTTGCTTTTATTTCTTTAGTACTATGTAATACATTAAACTCAAATTTAAATCACTGAAACCAGAATTAAAATTTTAATAATATGTCAAAATTTCAAATAAATAGCTTTAGAAACAGACGATTGGTGTCATGATTTTCACATCGTCGCAAACCACGGTCAAAATATACGATTCTCTCCAATTCTGGCCGTGGTAGAACGAGGAGAGAATTCTTCGTAGCTCAGTAAAATATTGACCAATGAAGTAAAGCATAGTCGGAAGATGAACTTTATCGCGACCTTTCAATATCCAGTCGCAATAAAAGAAATATTTCTTGTAAACTGTTGACGTCAGTTGTTGATTTAAATAGCAATGGAAACAAAACTTGACACTGACTGAACATGACGTCACAATACGGAGACGTAAATATTCAAGATTACAACACTTTTTGTGAACAAGCAGCCACAGATAGGATAGAGCTAGATGCGGACTCTGAACTGTGGCTTGAGACGATGCGATTTTCATTGTATAGTTGGAAATGATGAAATTGACGTCGACAAACGCGTAAGCGGCGCACGGAGATGTAACACATTGTGTTGGATATGGTTTATATACATAAGAGAGGGAAAAATGAGTTAAGAAGTGACATTACACACCAGATTTCAATAAAGAAATTATTTTCAAAAGGCACGATATTCAATGAGAGTTTCTCCTCTATACCGACAATAGTTACGGCATGTTAGAAGTTGAGTACTGTTTGTTAAACACAGACATTGGGAACAATCATGACCGCAAACGAAGTAAAACAATGTGCAGTCTCTGCTGAATATAATTTCAATTTAATTTCGACTGAAATTTGAATCTGCGTAAAAAAACACAAATAAAAAAACAAACGGACAGTAGTGAATTTGTATAAGTCCCTTGGTCAAGAGTGGTCTATCACTTAAAAAAAATATTGAATGTAAATAAACACGAGTGAACCAGACAAAGAGATCATGACGTTACAAGAGACGTAATTTACGCTTGCTTTCATGGGCCGCCATACACTTACATGCTTTTTTATTTCTTCATGGTTTTCTTATTAAATGTGATATCATAATATAACTTGAAATGCATGATCATAAAATGTTACTTTTTGTTTTGACATAAAAAGAATTTTAATTAACCAAAGAGAAACATTACTGTTTTCCATGTCTACGACTTTTTGGGACAACCCTCGTACTATGCAAATTTTAAGTCATGTATTTTACTATTAATTCAGAGGCTTTTTTCCTCACGAATAATTTTTTTTTTGATTCAGTGGCTTTTTTTTTTCTCTACGAATAAATCTATCATTATTCTACTTTCTTTAAAAAAAACTGAAGAATACGATCGTTAAATAAACGTTAATTTAGTTAACATTTCTTTGTTATAGATTATATTGGTTTCTTCTTTCATTTCGAACAAAATATTGTTTCAATGTAAATTTGCCCCTGTGTTTTTATGAAATACGGAAGTGACGAAAAATATCCTTGCTGAATTCTTAAAATTCCCTGCATTGAAACAAATAATCGGTTTTTCTAATATGACCTCTTTAATGCTGGCTGTGACGTTATAAACTTGTACATTTTTGATGCCATATTTTTCTAAAAGTCATCAATTTCAGTGGATTTTTTTTGAAACCATATGATACACAAATCGCCCAAAAATAGTTTTATATTTGTTTTTCAAAGCAGTTTAATCCAGAAATCCAATAATTGAGGTAGGTAACGAAATAGTTTTGGGAAAATAGGGTTAATTTTGCAAAATCTATTGTTCGTTCGAATTTCCTCAGCATGCAAGGGTAGCCAAGTTCTACATAGGCTTACAGTTATACTTGTTATTCATGTAGGCAATCATATACACCAGGATTAATAGATGTTCTATTTTTTAAGTCCTGTTCCCATAATAAATAAAAAATTTGTAGAAAAGAAAATAAGATACATAAAAATATATACATATATGATACTGATAACCAACTTTTATTCGCGATTCACTAGGGATAAACTAGTTTGCGACGATTAATTTTCGCGATCAAGCCTTTTGGATCCGTAGTTTTATAGACGAATGCATTTAAAGGACCCGTTAGCGGCGAGAAATATTCGCGATGACGAGGCCCTCGCGAACACCGCGAAAATTTCTCGCTCGCGAATAAAAGTTGGTTTTCAGTAAATAAGTGTTATATCCCCACATCCCCAATTCTTAGGGTGGGCGCGCATTGCACTGTTAGCCTATTTTTTTTAAAGGGAGGATTAAAATGAAGATTAATCAAAATTGCTTTGTGCATAACAAACACCTGTGTGAATTTTTGATTTCATCAAACAGAAAATACTGTTGAACTTTCCAATTTCTCATTAGCAATTTGTGCATGATTATTTGCCATAATTAAATTGTTAAATCTTTCTACTTTCTTTCTCTTTATCCATCGTATAACATCACAATTAAAGTTTGTACTACTGTTTTTCAATAAATATCAAACATTGAATGTGTATGTAGATATTTAAACTGCTACTGAGAAAGAGTTGCAAACTTCGGAAAATGTTGAAGAAAAGAGAGCTCAAGCTATAATCCAATTGCGAGATAAGCTGAATTTTTCTATTTACTTTCAACTGCTGTCTTTTGCCTCAACAATCAAGGAAGGAGTATGGCAGCAGTTGATCAATGAAGGCCACCTTGAATTAGATGTCGGTAACGGACGACCAAGTAAAGCTGCGGGTAATGAAATCTTAGTCGCGGACTAAGAAATACCAACCAGAAATTAGAAGGCTGATATTTTGAAAATGAGGATCACAGATTAAATTTGCAGCATGCCAGAATGCAGATCCAAAGAGAGGAACTTCAAAGTAATGGCTTGGCCTTAAAGCAAAAAGAAACTCAAATTTTTGTACTTCGAAAAGAGCTTGATTGCCAAATAGGGCTGCACAAATCCTTGGAATGCATCAATCAAAAAGAGAAGCGCTGATGAAGTGACGGAACTGGAGACTAATGAAGTAGGAACATCTTCCGAGGGATTGGGGGAACAACGGAATGCTACAACCACATTTGCGATATATACAAGAAAACATTGTGTGATCAATCTCATCGTATACAGATTTCAAGATTCAAACGGACAGATTCAACAGGGATAAAACGATGATGGCGAGTTTGGCGCAGTATGTAGACTAGTGAAAATGATATAGAACTTAAAAATCAAATATATGACAGTTCCTTTCTCGCGATTTCAAGAAAAGCACTTTGGTGGTCGACGATTCGAAATCTAGGAAAATCTGCTGACTGACGAGGTTCTCCGACACACTAGATAATGTGTGTTAATATACGATGTATATAAACTCCCTATTCTTTCATAATCATAACTGCAGTCAACATTAAATTGCGTCAAAATCATGATATCAAAAAGGCTGATTTTTTCCATTTAGCTTTTCATAATAAAATTCACCTGGCTTGGTATATTTTTCTTAAGTGTATATTACACTTTTAGCATCATATTAACATATTCTGAATTTTTTTCTCACCTGTAAACCTTTACTGAATGTGATTTGTCAATATTTGTTTTCTTCATTGAAATATTACAAATATTTGTCGTCTTTTTCATATTCCAGTTCTTCGGAGAAAAAATTCTAAAAACAACTCACATTTCTAAACTTGTGACATGATAATACCGGGTAAATCTTTTTTCCAAGAAAAAAATTTGTTTCTATCATCTTTCCTTAAATAGCTCTTGGGTTTTTTGTACATGTAGTTTGTCTACAGTATTCTAAACACAGCCAGAGTTCTATGTCGAATCGCATTGCAAGGAAACCATCAACCTTCTGTTTTTGTGACATTTAAAGACGTCATTGTATTTTACCGCTCAAAAATAACATCAACAAAACAGCTCAGGAATAAACTTTCAATAAACAGAATTTCGATTGGTTGATAAATTGTAGCACAAATGCGGTAAATTCAATTGTTAAAATATTACTGTACGTATTTTTTATTTTAGATTTAGGACTTTGAAATAGAAAACCTTTCCCCATTAACTTTATACTAGTATTACCGGGTATATGCTTTCTTAAGAGACCGCATTATTTATTTCAATAACTAAATAATTTTAATAGTATAATAATAACATGTTCTGAGTACTTTAGTAAAAATAATCTAAAGTATAACAATGTAGACTTTCAGAGGCTGCTTTTTAAGTTCACATGGTTCTTTTGATTTCAACTATTTAAAAAAAAGAATACAGAAATTTTAAAACTTAGGAATGCGCCAAAACAGAAAACGAAAATATAACACCAAAGGGATCAACTCTAAGACAATGAATACAGGCTCATGAAATGAATTGGAAAAATAGCACAAGGATCTATTCAAATATTTAATATTAGATATCATTTTCCCCTGGATCAGTGGAACAAAAGATTTTAGTAAATAATGTTATGTAATGTAAAATAACGAAGCCTTTAAATGAACAGCAAATACAAGAAAGTGAGGAAGGGAAACATCATAATGTTTCGGGGAATTTTCATTTAAGTCAGTCACACTAAGGCATATGTCTTTGTATATTAATAATTCTTTATTCATTTATTTATTTAGAAAAGGTAACCCGATAAAAGCGAGCTTTAGTCTTCCTCGGGGCCTTCTTTAAAACACATATACAATGCATATATACAATAAATAGAATTACAATTATGAAACAATAAAAATCAAGTGTATGTTACAAAGTAATAAAACATCAACATTTCAATATATGGAGGGAGAAAAACAAAAAAAATCATATAGAATCACTGCGTTAATATTCTGTGTATTGTTTGTATTGCCTGCACTTAATAATAACTGATTTACTAAACATGAGTTGTTTTTTTTTATTCTGACTCTTTTATAACACTGAGCAAAAATGGATGAATTTTTTTTGTTATGAATAAGCATTGTCTTTGTAAGAAAATGATACCTTTACCTCTATTACAATAATGAAAAAATGAAATAATATGCCTCTTGAAAGAAGTGCTACGAATTACATATATTGTAGCCACTGGTTCTATGTTTTTTATAATTAAACAATCAACAAGGGTGGATATTTTTTCTTTATTTTCATTCAGTTTAATTTTTATCTTATCAAACTGCGTTCTTGTAAAAGAAAAAAAAAAGATGCTTTAACCTCCTAGGAGCTTGTCAAAATAATTATTCACTTCCTAAAAAACTTTCATTTTTTTTTTTTTTTTGATTTGAAACTGATAAAAATGTAGGCTAATTTTAAAAAAAGGAAATGTTAAGAAGGATCATTTTTGTGCTTATTAATTGAACATGCGTATTTTTGTATTAAATGCAATTCTGTGAAGTACGGAAGGTTTATTCGAATCGATTTTTGGTTCATTATGCATGTATATCTACGCGCAAAAAAATTGATTCTCGTGTTTTTTATTTGTAATGTCAAGGATAAAAGACAACAATAACTTTAGGAAGCAAGACTATTATGACGTTCATGACCACAAAAAGCTTTCTGGCTGATATAATAATAATATAAGGTGCTGTGAACATATACACGAGGTGATTTGCAGTATCGGAAATTGTTTTCAAAACATTACATTCCATTCTGAACAGTATAGCTTTGTATACAGGTATTATGAACATTAATGTTTCTTTTCATATAAAGAGAACAAAACTTAATGCTTCATTAATGGATACATATCATATACTCCTTAAGTTAGAATTGTTCCTTTGATGTTGACATTTTCCCTATTGTTAAGAAAAAATCCCACCTCTGATGTTTCAGGGGTCCGTGTTTGCTCTTCTCTTATTTTGTATTGTTAGACTTTGAGATTGAACACTGTTTGTTATCTCCATATCCTATTTATGTTATTGTTTGTAAAATAATGCTAAGTTTATAATCTTAGTTTTGATGATTTGTAGTGATTGCTCTAAGATACAGACTGGAGTAATTTTTATACGATAAGGTCATGACAGTTTATTTTCTACATTTCCTTGTACATTCTAGAGTTTTGCACTTTTTAATATTAGCATGGCTTTATGACACCCAGAATTCCGTTTATATCCGTCCAAGGTACATGTAGTACTGAGTATTTTCCATTATTTTGAAATGTTCTTTAAAATATCAAATGCACAGTTATCAAATGTTAAAGATACATATGTTAGATTGTTCAAAGTATTTTTTTTTATTTCATTTAGCAGCTAAGCTATGAACTTGTAAATTGGTTTTTATTTTAGTTTAATGTTGTAGATATACTCTCCTGAAACCATTACCAGACCAAACAATTGTACACAGCATTCCAAAATGATGAAAACCTACTCTTATTTTACAATAAATTCAAAGGGGAAAAAATACTATACATAAGTATATATATATATATATATATATATATATATATATATATATATATATATATATATATATATATATATATATATATATATATATATATATATATATATATATATATATATATATATATATAAATAACACCGTTATGGAAACAAATATTAACATTCACTAGCTTTTTAGATCTTGATAAAACTCTTCTTGACAAAATTTAAATAACTTTACGATCTCTCTTTCTCAATGCAGTAAAACAGGATTATATTGAACCATAAAGGAAGGGACTTTTCTTTGCTCAAGGGGCAAAAAAAATAACAATACATTAACTTGTTTGTTGATAAGCACAATCTTTTTATTTTAAGGTCTTTCCAAGTTTAGATTCAAACGCTGAATGATCTGTTTCTCTCTCTTCATTTTGGTATTCAAGGTACGACTGACTTTTAATCAGGTCCATCAAAAATAGAGGAAAATTTTTCATTGCGTTTTTCTCCAATATTATCAGAAACAGAACATTTCTGCCGTTTCGAGAATAAATGGCTTCCATTCTTGCCATGTTTAATTCAAACATACACCAATAGGAATCTAAAAAGTGTGACGTCATAACGCAGATAGTTCGTCTGCTACAGTGAATGGCATTCGTAATATTGTCCATTATTCCTGTACCCGGAATGAAATCTCTGTGATGAATACACAGTTTTAAATCATATTTGTTTTCCAGTTTACGTACAAGATTAATTACAAATCTTCGGTCTTGATCTGCGTAAGATACGAAGGCGTCATAGCGGTATAAACTTTTTGTGATGATGACGTCATCAACGATATCACCTTGATATTTCTCTTTTGCAACATAATACAGGTATCTGAGCTTCCATCTGTATCTAAATACAATTCGACTCACCGTTGTTGTTAACGAAATGATTATCAATGAGGTTATAACTACTATAATGAGTGTATAAGAGGAACATTTTTTCTCCATTTTCTGAAGTAAATTTTCAATTTCATTCAATGGATATCCTTTAATGTGTTCAAA
>NW_026918627.1:0-14881 GCF_032062105.1 Saccostrea cuccullata | reverse complement strand
AGTCCACAGTGAAATGAAGGGAATTGATCTCTTGAACAGATCAATTTGGAAGGAAGACTACTTATGCTGCGTCTTGCCTTTCAATCCTGCCCCGTTGTCGCGTCATATTTTGATCTGCCGTGTTGAGTTGTGTTGTCAGATTTTGGATTTCTTCGGTTTGCCTTTTCTTCTGAGCAGACAGCACCAATACACGGTCCGAGGCCATTTTATTGTTCTTATGGGCGTTGTTTGAGTCAATTCGAAGTTCAATACTTCCCGTTGTAATTCCGATTTAGCTGTCTTTAAGTCCTGAATTTCTCCTACTTGTTCTGAAATTTTTAAGTAACAAGCCTTTTGAACGCAGGTTAGCTGTTTCTTTAAAAATCAAAATTTTGTCGGAATTTTGAAGTTTTGAATTAGTTCCTTGATGCCAATATTCGAGCTTTTCAGCTGTTCTTTTGTTTTCGAAAGTTCACGTCGAAGAGATGAAGTTAGGTCCACACATTTATGGAAGGCAGCTTGTCTGATGTTATAGAATGGCAATTCTCTGAGCCATTGTTTTCTGTCTAGGAAATGCTTAACTCTGTTAGCGTCACGTAATTTTGTTGAATTTGATTTCTTAGAAGGAATTTGACAGCTCTTTGCATAATGTCCATACTTCCTACAATTAAAACATATTGACATTGATGGAGATTTGTAGGCGCAACTATACCGCGGTCGAATAGAATTTGTTGACATCCATGTTGGTCGAAGGTAAAAGTCCATCGTGTTGTTTGATGTTTGGGGAAATTAACACTCATGGGTAGAACACGTCGCTGGCGTAGTGAAAGGTACAACACATAGGGGAACGTCCCGATTCTATCACCAATTATAACCAGTTAGATTTGGTCATAAAATGTAAAACTGATTCCTGGACTAAATCCGTTCTAAAGCGTAAACGGGGAAGAAGGAATGTTGGCGGGTAGAACTAAGTAGTGGCGCAATGGGGCCGTAATAAAACATAAAGGGTAAGGGTGCCGTATTCCTTATGGTCTTCCAATATAAAGTCCAAGAATTGGTAAATCAGGTTTCCGAATTTATTGAAGACGATGGTAAATAACAAACATGAATTTTAAAATCTTACAGAATTAATCGAGTTGGATGTGGCCAGTAAAGCGTCGGGCCTCCAAACTAATGAAAAGTATAATGTACATAGCTTTTTGTAAGATTAAGAGTAAACAATAATTGACTTATGACACTAGCTGAGTTAATTGATGGATAGGTGTGTTTCTTTGATAGAGTGGACATGAAAGAGGTTATAAGGTAATTGTGTAAATAAAGTTATTATACAGGATTAATAAATCCAGAGGGCATTAACACCTAATGAGTATATTCTTTTGGCAGAGTCACCGAGTGTCAATTAGACTGTCTTAATCCGGATTCAAAGGGAATGAGATAAATAAAACACAATTAATTTAATATTAGCACATAGTAAAAATAGATAAAGAATTTCACAGATAAAAGTCCAAATTTAGTATTTAAAATATTAAAAAGTTATTTTATTTAAAAAATGTTAATTTTGCTCGGTGATAATACCTTCAAATTAGAAAAAAATGATCAAGAAAATTAGTTTAAATTTTATGAATTTAAAAGCTTAAAGTTTTAAAAAAATTAAGGAATATTGTTTTTAAAATCATAAAACGTATAGTTTATCGCATTTGAGGTTTGTCCAGAGGGAAAATGCGATCTCTGATATAATTATATAAATTAAACTACAGGACTTACATTTTAGGAATTGGACATATTTCTTATTTTTTATTCGCCATGCTGATAAAATATTATAAGATAAACACGATGGAACAACGCGAAAATAGCTCTTTACACTGGATACACATGTACATGCTAATGTACCTAATAAAAAAGGTTTGACAACTCATACAATCGAAGATGATCTAATCGACCAAAGATTTCAGCGACAAATTGAAAAGTCAAAAGCTATACGTCCTGTCTATTGACTTTCTAGCTGCATAAAGAGTAAATCATTTTTTGGATTAAGGAAATTTTCTGTTAATACTGTATACAGGGAAATTTTTGCCCCCATTTTATTTTTGCCCTAGGCTCAGTTGGGTGAATTTAAAAGGGGCGAAATCAAAGAATACAGTATAATTTCTTAAACAAAACTAGGCCTGGACATATTTTAAATGGGGCAAAATTGTTTGCAAGAATAAGACGGGGCGAAAATAACCCTGTATACAATATTTATTTATTTATTTTCTTATTAGTAATTCTAGTATGTGTGATATGAAATATTTCATCTTTTACCGTTTTAGTGAGGCACAAGCAGTCGAGACGACCGTAGTATTTGTATAAATTGTTTACTCTTACAACACCTGAAAATTGCCGCGTACGTAAAACTTTTTCTGCTTTTGTAGTTCGGACACCCCCAAAACTTTGAGAAGAAATCTTTAACGAACGAGTCTGTTTTGGTAATTCTATGACTGCATTTGCCGGTGCTTTCATTTTATTGGTTAATTCCATCGTCTTCGTGTCTTCATTGTTTGTTTTCATGCTTGATCTTCCGAGTTTTGCATTACATCTGATAGTAAGCTCTAATTAATTCTTTTCATTTCTCTTAAACTTTCTTTCGATATCCTCATTCTTACGTCTGAGAAACTGCATTTGCTCTCCGTATATTTTCTCTTTCTCACTTAAATCGAAATGTATTTTGCTCATTAAGCAATGATTCTGTTGATTTTTTAATGCATTTTTTTAATACATTGTTAATTACGGAAGCCGAATAGTGCAAACCAAAAATAAATAATGAAAACAAAATTATTAAATAAAGAAAAACAAAATTATTATATGATGTAAAACGAGATTAATATATAAAGAAAAAATAAAATCATTTAAAGTAGAAAACTGAACTTAAAATAAGGGATTTATAGATGTGCATGGTAAGGGCCCAGAGGGCCCGTTTTACAAAAGAACTTACGACTAAGACCAAAAACTTCAGATTATTGTAAAATGTTGCAAAATTAATAATTCTCTTTGAAATTTTCTGCGTAAAAATATTTTACCACATTCTTTTAAAAAAAGTTTAAAACAGTTTTTGATATAATGTAAATAAAAAAGTTATTTGAATAATTAAACTTGGTCTTAAGTCATAAGTCCTTTTGTGAAACGGGCCCTGGCAGAACTCATACATCATTACCGCACATGTCTGATAGATCTGAATTTGTTTCGACAATAAACTCGTATGAAGTTTGCCTTTACAATATCCTATTTTCATATCGAAAACATAACCATTACAATACATGGATTGGGGAGAATTTTTATAATTTCGTTTTTTTAATATATTAATTTCGTTTTTCTTTATCTAATAATTTCGTTTTCAACTTTTAATAGTAAAGTTTTTCTTAATAATTTTAATTTCTTTCTTCTCTTTTTAATAATTTTGTTTTTCTCTGTTTAATAATTTCGTTTTCTCTATTACATGATTTTGTTCTCTTTATTTAATAATTTCGTTTATCTTTATTCTATAATTCCTTTTTCTTTATTTTTGGTTTGCACTATTGGGTTTCCGTAGTTAATGCTGTTAAAAATCATTGAGGTAAAACAAAATGTAGAAACTTGTTTAACGCATGAAGATAATCAAGGTAAAGCTGGGACCAAATATTAACTTAGTACCTGTAAAATTTAAAAAAAAAAAATGCGGAAAACCTATCGGAATTAAAAAGGCGACAATTTTGTCAAAAATTTTTGGGAGCGGAACAAAATGCAAATGAACAAGCAAATTCAAAGAATTGTGGTCCCCCGCTTTCGGTGTTTTTTTGGGGTGAGATGTCATTTGTTTTTGACATTTTGTGTCTAATATGAACGCCCTATCATAAGTCATATATTTAGAAATTATCACTGAACTCCAAGGTCAAGGTCAAAGGGTTAACGTTCTTGGTATCCAATGAAATGTCTTCTCAAAAGGATTACATATGTGAAGTAAGAAAGCCCTAGCCCATACCATTCAAAAGTTATGGTGAAGGTTAAAGTTTTTCTCATAAGTCAAAAAAAAATCTCAAAGGTCAAAGTCAAAAGATCAAGGTTGTTAGTATCAAATGAAAGGTCTTGCCACAAAAATACATATGTGAAATATGAAAGCCCTGGTATCTACTGTTCAAAAGTTCTGGCCAAGGTCAAAGTTTTTGAAAAGTAGGTCAAACTCGAAGGTCAAGGTCCAAGGGGCAAAGTTCTTAGTAATCAATGAAAGGTCTTTTCACAAGAATTGTATATATGAAGTATGAAAGCCCTAGCCCTTAACTTTCAAAAGTTATGGTCAAGGGTAAAGTTTTTCATAAGTACGAAAATCTCCAAGGTCAAGGTCAAAAGGTCAAAGTTGTTGGTATCTCATAAAAGATCTTGCTACAAAGAATAAATTTGTGAAATATGAAAGTCCCAGTGCCTACCATTCAAAAGTTATGGCTAAAGTAAAAGTTTGGTATTTTTGTGTAAAAGTGGGTCAAACTCCAAGGTCAAGGTCAAAAGGTCAAATTTGGTGGTACTCAAAGAAAGGTCTTGTCACAAGGAATATACACATGAAATATGAAAGTCATAGCTCCACTGAATCAAAAGTTATGGGCAAGGTTAAAGTTTTTGTGACGGACGGACAGACTGACGGACAGACGGACGGACGGACAGACAAATTTAGATTTAATGTCCCCTCGCTTTGGCGAAAGCGGGGGACAATAATGCTTGTCTGAAGTCAATACTAATACCTTGAGCTAATTTACAAGAGTATGAAGTTAGGTATTTTATAGCCATAGTAACACATAACTCAGTAAATTTAATTACCTAATGCAGAAGAACATAGATTTGGCAAGAGATACCACATGCTATTTTGCAAGAATTTAATTTCATGTATTTACATTCGTAAAACAATTACAGAATACCTGTGTACACTCGGGGGGGGGGGGGGGGAATTGATTGTGGAGGAATTCCTGACTTAATAATTTCTTACCAGTAAAATTAATTTTATAAAACTGATGTGCAAACTTAGATTGAATTGTTAAATCTCAAAATTCTTCGAAAACAAATTTCTTTTTACATGTAATATAGAACTTTCAATTCAGTTTTTTGAAAACATTTTCATTTTCCATCTACATGTACCAATACTTATAACAAAGTTGCATGGACATATGATTTTACTTCTTTAAAAATGTAATTTGTTATATATCCTTTACATTCAAAATATACTAGTATTTTAAAGCCATTGGGAATAAAAATTACTTCGCTCAAGGTGTGTTTGTTATAACCATGTTTACTGAACTAGAACTGTGTGGATCAATTTCCATCTTTTAAATATTCTCTAATATAAGAATTCTTTTTGAAAGTAATATGCTTTATTGTGGAGGGATGTCCATATTAATTTAGGTGAAGTCAGTTTAGTTTAAATATTCTATCATTTGACCAAATTCTATCCTTGTATTTTTGACAACTTGAGTGATTAGTATACCTTAAATTTGAAATCCAAGTGTAGATACTGCTTTTGTCTATATTTTGGTTTTTTTAAGCCCCCTAATTGATGATTCAGGCGTACAAATTTTTTTCCTTATCTATCTGTTTGTCCCAAAAAACTTTAACAGTATCCATAAGTTTTGAATGGATGGGACAATAGCTTTCATATTTCAGGTGTATTCTTTGAGACAATACCTTTTTTCTCGTACCATTAAATGTGACTTTTTGACCTTGACCTTGGAGTGACCCACTTTTACCAATTATTTTCAACCTTAATTCATATCCATAACTTTTGAATAGTTGGTGCTAGGGCTTTCATACTGAACATGCATGTTTACTTTGACAAGACCTTTCATTGGTTTAAAAATATTTGACTGTTGACCTTGACTTTAGAGTTTTGCCCTATTTAAAAAAAAAACCTTGACCGTAACATCTAGGACTTTCATATTTCAGAAGTGTATTCCTTGTGACAAGACCTTCCTTTGGATACCAATAATTATGACCTTTTGACCTTGACCTTGAGTATAACATGCATTTAGAAATCAACCCTCACCATAAGCTGTGATATAGGATATCAGTGTTAAACACATCTTGTTCATAAAATGAAGTTTTAGAAGAGGTGTAGTGTATAGCATTCAAAAGCATTTATATAGAAAGAAAGAAATCTTTGAAAATAAGGGGAAATAACTCTGTGAGTTCTTAAGGCATGCTCATTAAATTATTTGTTACATGAATGAATAAAAAATGTGGCTAAGGGTGTGAAATGATTGGCTCCAAAACCAAAAAGTTTATTGGCAATGTGTGCCTTTACCTGGTGACAAATCAATTTCATTATAATTGATTGATCTCTGTTTGACTGTACTGTTGTACACATACCAGTAATGAATTGTAGACTTGTTTCTCTTTTCCACCTTGTACTGGGAGTAGCAGTACGTATGATGTGTAATTATCTTTTTATTTCTTATATCCAATCATTTACAGATAAAATTCTATGTCTTATTAGATTTGTATGTCTGCCTGCAGATACATAATGCATGTTAATTATCAGAGTACAAAATCATTCAGTCATATTAAAATTAGACCCTAGGTATATGGCAAAACAAATAATAAAACTCATTGAGTCGAAAAACAGATAATTAAATGTTGGGGCTAATTTTAGATAGACTGAAAATCATATTGTCTGTGGAAGTGGAAACTTGTGTCAATTAATTTGTGTATTTATAGCTCTTACCATTTCGGGTCTTAATTTAGTGATTTTTATGCCCCCCTTTGAACAACGGAGGGCATATTGCTTTGCTGCTGTCTGTCAGTCGGTCTATCGGTCTATGAAGTTTCTGTTCATTTTCTTCACAACTTTTGCACATACTGAATTGAAATTTGGTATACAGATTTATCAGAAGAATATCTAGGTCAAATTCTGTTTTGGATATGATTGAACCATTTTTGACAGAGTTATGCCCCTTGGGCTTAGAAAAATTCCAATTATTTTGGGGAGGGGGCATAAGTGTTTAACAAACATCTCTTGGTTTAAATATAAAGTTTCATGCAAACATAACATTAATTTTATGCATTTGCTACTTTTGGAATTTTTTTAAAAGTTCAAAATATTCAAATACTTACTCCTAGGTTTTGAGTGGTAACAGTAACCAGCTTATTTTATTCTGAATTATTCAGTAGCTGCTTAACTTAATTTGTTCATCATTCTTTTAAATTCTGTTGTTTTCTTGAATTTCTTATCTAATGAGAATGCTTTAAGGACTTTTTAAATGTATGAGGAAAGCATGGAATTATATAATATTATCAAAAGCAAGTATTTTTCTTCAAGAGGAGGCATTTTGCACAAACTCCAAACAATTTTATTTTATAAAGATGGAAAGAGGATGTGACGTTTTTATTTATTATATCTATAATACTAAAATAATTGATTTATCATTTAATGATTTGAGTTAAACTGATCTTTATACAAAATATCTTCAAGCAAATTATTCTGTGAAATTCTCTAGGCATTAACAATATTTTTATGATTTTCAAAAGCAACATGGCTGTAATATTGCGTTTTTTGCTTTGTAGTGCTAACTTGAATCCCCAAGGAAAAGAAGTGAGATTTCCTGAGAGACACCAGTACCAGAACAGATCAGCTGATTCCAGACGTAGGGGCATGCTAAATACCCCGAAAGCTTCACATCTACCCTGAAGGAAATTCTCCCTGAACTGGTGCACAAAGAGAAGACAAGGGATGAAGCTTAAGGACTTACCAGGGTATTTCAAAGCTACAAAACGTTTCTGTGATATCTCGTCTGGTAGACAGCATTGCTTATACATGTAAATCATCGTGTTTTTAAAAAGCTGCATTTTTTTACCAGTGTTTTTTTTTTCAGCTTATATATGAGCATTGGTATATATATATAACCTTTGTATTGTGTCAAGTGAATTGATCTGTACAGAATATTAATTATGCTGCCAAAGCCTGGTCACAGATTGTGGAAGTGGTATATGGTAAAGTGGTGGTACCATTTGGTGGTGCCTTTAAGGCTGTGCCTGTCTCCACATGAAGCCATTCCATGTACAGAAAGATTGTAATCAATGTACACCATATGTATTCAGTATTCTAATTTAATATATAGTCATTTTCTAATGGGTGTTCATATCAAAGGCAATGATTAGTAATTCGGTTGCTTGTAGCAGCCATGCGAGACTTAGATGTGTTCTGCCTGAATTGTAAGTGTTTTATTTCACGGGTAACTTTTTTTTTTACTTTGCTGAAACACTGGGTTTTCCTCTGACTTTATATGTGCATGCACAACTTGTGCTTAAAAACAAATTACCATGAAGATATTAAGATGTGAATGTTTGAAGCTGTTGACTTGATGTTTTCTAAACCTTGATTTGTAAATTAGATGCTTTATTGTATTTATTCATTATAAAGCTGTATAAGAAAAAGGTTGTACTATGCAAGAACAACTAAAACTAGGATCAACTTTTGCTATTTTAACTATTTTTGCAATTTGTCATTACATGTATAAAACATTTTGTGATGGTAGTACCAATGGAATGGATTTCAGTAATATATATTTTAATTTATTTCAAATTAAATTTTATTTATCATATATTTTAGTTTGCTTGGATGAAGCATCCATCTTATTAAGTTATGGTGTAAGACTGTGATATTTTTTTTAAAAACATGACAAAATTTTCTAGACTTCCTTTATCTTGGTTCTAGCGTGTTTGTGGCTTTAAATCTTAGTAAGAAAAAAATATGGGCTGACACATATCAGCTTGCTAAATATAAGTTAGTCTATAATGCATTTAGGATTAATGAAAGTACATGGTGTTGACTGTAAATTTAATGTATTTTAAAAACAAAGTCATTTTGAAATAATTCTTTGAAGAAGAATTCTACAGAAGATGAGTACATGTAATTATAAATAAAAAGTTTAAAGTAACTATTCTCAGACAGATTGATCATCAGTGTAGTCTTCTAATCAAATTGAAGTAGTTTTAATTCCATAGAAAGTCATTTTAATCATGTATTTATGATTGTTACAGGCCAGACTATGTGTTTTGTTAAAGATCTGCAATAAAATACTAGTATCAGTATGTAGTGTTTTCAATGCAGTACAGACAAGGCTTAATTGTGTTCCAAAGAATTAAATGTATGAGAATTCTACTATGAAAAGTGTTTCTGTGTGTACCAAAAGGGCAGTTGTGTTGAGTGGAAAGTCATGTGTAGTCCTCTTTATTTAATCAACGTGTTAGTTTGTCTGTTGTGTGAGATGGAAGTGATGTAATTTTTGTCAGGGTCAATGTCAAAGGCTGCCTTGATTTATAGAATTGCTCTCTGTGAGGTGCTCCACTTCGTGCTGCCGTTGTTTTCTTCCTCACTTACCCCCTAAACAAAGTTGGAGAGTATAACATTACCGGTATTCCAGTCATGCATACACTACATCAATATTTTTCTGGGTAGAATTAGCTCGTTTTAGGACTACCTACCTTAATAATTATATGTACATGTATATAAATTGTCTTGTTTTGACAGACTAACTAAAAGCACTATTTGGTCTATCTCATATGCCTCCATATCCTGCAGTGTTGTTTGATTCGCATCTCATAGGTGTCAGGCTAAACCAAAGAACTGTTTTGTTAGGCAGTCATATAAGATATGCAAAATAATTCTACATAGTACCATGCGGGGATCTTGAGGGGGGATCCAAACCCCCTGGAATTTGCAGAGTTATGAAATGTATATATGAAGACAAGTTAATGTGACCTAGGAACTTCCCTTTAGAAAACGTTTTACCCCTCCGCTGAAACGCAAATCTCTGTATGAGTATCATATGGGTATGACAAGTCGTAGGTCTGAGGCTTGGAAGTCAACGGCAAACCCCCCACCCCACCTCACACACACACCAAATAGGCTTTTCACGTTTGAGAAATGTATTTACGTTTTTTTTCTTCTCAAATTTATTTTTGACTGGGGTGGACCCTCCCTGTAAAATATACTATATTTTCCAGAGAGAAACCCAAATGATCACTCAGACTGCAGTTTAGGTTAGCCAATTATACAACTTAATTAATGGCTGGATTTATTCAAACAGTATAGTTTACTTAGAAATTCATACGAGATAATTCAAAGATACATATATTTCATTGCCACAGGAACCGAGGGTATGTGTACCCACTATAATTTTGCCGTAGTACAGTACGTATACTTTAGAAAACATTATAGCTTTAGCTACTATATCCTCAGTAAAAAAAATCTGATACCCCTTTTTACGCTTGTCAAAGAATTCTTGGTGGTTGATACTGTCCCTAAATGATATTGTATGGCTGTGCCCCATCCCCCTTTGAAATTGCTTTCTACGGGCTTAGCTTCTAGCTCGGTTAAGCAGTCGTATTCAGATAATTCAAAACAACCGAATGTAAAAGAAGGCATTCATAATGAATATTTTAAACAGAAGTTTCATTATGAAGTTCAGTAACAAATACTTCATTTTAATATGGATTCTCAAACTAAACATCCTTTTGAAGTACCTCATATATATGACTATCTAATAAAACTATACTGTTTGAATTATATGCTTAAGGATAGCCGATCCTCAGCCAGGAAGGATAACTCTATTTGATGTAAAAAGCTTGAAATTGAAATCTCTCTTTTCATGCAGCAATTTTTAATTTATGCATCTCAAAGTGATTTGATTTTTTTAAAAAAGTTTTTAGAAATGGTTAAGCATACAAGTGAGTAAAAGTTAATATATACGAGTATTAAGCGAAGTTCTTTTAATCTAACATTAGTTAACATGTTTACATGTATTAGCATATACACTGTAATATGAAACAAGCAAATTCAAGGAATTGTGGTCCCCCGCTTTCGGTGTCATTGTGGGTGAGATGTCATTTTTTATGACGTATTGTGTGTTATATGAACACCCGATCATATGTCATTTATTTAGAAGTCATCACTGAACCCAAGGTCAAGGTCAAAGGGTTAAAGTTCTTGGTATCCAATGTAAAGTCTTCTCATAAGGATTACATATTTGAAGTATAAAAGCCAAAAGGTATAGTCAAGGTTTAAGTTTTTTAATTAGTACAAAAAATGTCCAAGGTCAAGGTCAAGAAGTAAAGGTTGTTGGTATAAAATGAAAGGTCTTGCCACAAATTATACATGTATGAAATATGAAAGTCCCAGTATCTACTATTCCAAAGTTGTGGCCAAGGTAAAAGTTTTTGAAAAGTAGGTCAAACTCCAAGGTCAAGGTCAAAGGATCAAAGTTCTTGGTATCTAATGAAAGGTCTTTTCACAAGGATTACATATGTGAAGTATGAATGTCCTAGCCCGTACCATTCAAAAGTTTTGGTCAAGGTTAAAGTTTTTTCATAAGTACGTAAATCTCCAAGGTCAAGGTCAAAAGGTCAAAATTGTTGGTATCCAATGAAAGGTCTTGCTTGCCACAAAGAATACATATGTGAAATATGAAAGTTCGAGTATCCACCTTTCAAAAGTTGTAACCAAGGTTATAGTTTTTGAAAAGTAGGCCAAACTCCTAGGTCAAGGTCAAAGGATCAAAGTTCTTTGTATCCAATGAAAGATCTTCTCACAAGATTACATATGTGAAGTATGAAATCCCTTTCCCTTACCGTTCAAAAGTTATGGCCAAGGTTAAAGTTTTTTCATAAGTACATAAATCTCCAAGGTCAAGGTCAAAAGGTCAACGTAATTGGTATCCAATGAAAGGTCTTGCTACAAACAAGACATATGTGAAATATGAAAGTCCTAGTACCTACCATTCAAAAGTTATGGTCAAAGTAAAAGTTTGGAATTTTTGTGCAAAAGTATGTCGAACTCCAAGGTCAAGGTCAAAAGGTCAAATTTGGTGGTACCCAAAGAAAGTTCTTGTCACAAGAAATACACATGTGAAATATGAAAGTCATAGCTCCACTAAATCAAAAGTTATGGGCAAGGTTAAAGTTTTTGTGACGGACGGACAGACTGACAGACTGACGGACAGACAGACGGAGAGAAGGACAGACGGACAGACGGACAGACGAATGAGATTTAATGTCCCCTCGCTTTCGCGAAAGCGGGGGACAAAAATTTAATATGTGAAAAAATTAATTGCCTTGTGAATATAGGACTTTTGCGAGGAGCGCTGCATGACTTTTCCAGTTGACGGCTTACTTTTACCTAAGGATAAAATATGGGTGCTCTTTTACGATAAAGATATTTTGCTAAACATTTAGTAAAGGAAAAATTGATGACAGGCTGTTTCAAAGCACATATAAGTTGGCTTTGAAGAAAATGACATCCAACTTATCCCGATCTTCATATGTTAGTGCCTGTAACAGCATGCTTATGGCCACTAGAAAAAAAAATCTTATTTATTATCAAATCTGTACCTCTGTACATGTCACAGGTTTAAATGTCAAAGTAAACCGACA
Organism: Saccostrea cuccullata; assembly: GCF_032062105.1. NCBI lineage: Eukaryota > Metazoa > Mollusca > Bivalvia > Ostreida > Ostreidae > Saccostrea > Saccostrea cuccullata. The sequence goes on along the minus strand of NW_026918627.1, from coordinate 2,482 downwards.
AATGTACATGTCAGAGCTCCTCCCAAAAGTCTTTAAATGTCGTCGTTCCTACCTCTTATCAAACATTAAATACTAAAGAACTGCAGATGTTATGGATATATAAACAAAAACATGAATAATGAAAACTTAAATAGTTATACACTGCTTTCTATTTCTTTTTTAACTGTCACCAATGATTTTTAGGAATATTGAAAAATCATAACAACCTAGAAAATACCCACAGCTTAATTATGTTAATTACAATGTAAGAAAACCTTCTATTTTGTTTACTTGAATTTACAAGCAAATTTCAGACCTGATTGTTTTCTGGAGTTTGAGAACCGTTTCTTCTAAGCGATCGAGCTTGTCTTCATGTCTGCTGGTTCTATTGTCTTCGTTTCCTCTATCTTCAATCTCAGTACATGCAAAAGGTGAAACTAGTAGCTAGTGAATTTATCGACATATTTCTCTCATATTTAATTAAAAATAAGTTGCATATGAACATGTATGAGTAGTTTTTTAACATAGACAAGTTGCATCTGGCATGTTGGAAGCTGCATCTCGAGATAATTGATAATTTTGAAGAAAAGAAATTCCAACTTTTAATTGAAAACTTTTATTTTGATTTAGACATTGTATATTAAAAGACTTAAGTTGCATGTCAACAGAAATTATAGAAGAATATTTTGCATTTTTTGGCAAAATATCATGCAAAATAAAAAGGCTTTAAAATAATAAAAGATGAATTTAAGAAGCATTAACTTTAGTTACTTAACAAGGTGAAATTGAATATTATATTTCTTTCAAAAATTATGTGAATTTATACAGGTGATATTCTCCACCTTAAAACATTCAATAAGATAGAATTACCCAACAGGAACTATATTAATAGTAAACTGTGGATGCACGAGACAAATTTTAAATTAGCCTCAACAGGAAGTATTTTATCATACGATAGAAAACTGCTAGCCACGATCTACTGATGACCAAGGGTATTTGACTGTACTATCTTTCTACGTAATTAACAAGGTGAGAATGTTCTACCTTTTTCCATCTTTCTGAATTTGATTTCTCTTAGCTAAATAAATACTCTTAAACTTATCAAGAGGTAAATTATTCTGTTTCATGCCTAAAAATGTAGAATTGAGTGCTACGAAAGCCCGTAAAGGCTATTCTAGAAAAATAAATACTTTATTGCTTTTAAATACAATGTGCAATAACTTTTGTGTTTAATCACAATGATTTCTGCGTTTCAACACAATAACAATTATTTCTTACTCTGAACTGACCTCAACGGATTTTCGTATAGAGTAAACTACAACAGAAATGTTTTATTTCTTACAAATACGGTATTTGCATTTTTTTTTTTTAAAAAGATTTATTTCAAGATCTAAAACTTGAACAGCGATTAATTTATCATAGCCCTTGCAAGGTACCCTTACAAAGACAACCCACCGTTACATTAACAAACAAGAGGTACTGTGAGAAATGAGCTGCACGAAATGATACACCTGACCTCCCATATGAATATAATGGCAGTGTTGATGTTTTGCTATGGAAAATCCAATATATGTGTTCGATCAAAAAGTAAAACAGAAGGTGCACATTGGCAATGTGTAATTAGCATTCTGTGAAAGCCTCATCACATTTTCTTCTGTGGTATGAGCGGAGTTGTGGATGAGAGATGTGTAACTCAAACCGTAACAGGTCGTACAGCTAGACGGACGGACATCTCGATTACTACATGAATATACTCTCCCGCTTTTCAAGCGGTGGGTATAAAAATGAGGAAAATATACCTCTTTGTCATGTGAATATCATTCCTTTCAATGAAGGTGATGATCAATTTTATATTAGATCATTTGGGTGCCGTACATATTTCCTTCTTCGTAATTATCGAGAGATCTGAATTGTATACCTATTTCAAAATTCGAATAATTACTTGGGTGCAATGTATTTTAACTATTTGGAGGTGGATAAAGTGAATGGACGAGAAATGAGTTTAAAGGAAAATAAATATGTTCTATAATATTTTTCATCATCTCGAGAATTGTGGATTTGTGTTTAATAATTTTTTTCTGTATTAATTTCTCTTCATCATCTAAACCAATTTTAATCAAAAAATCTAAAAAAAATAATAATAATCCACATTAAGGACAGATGATACAAACAAATATTTTGTTTGAAAAAGATTTAATATCATGTCACAAGTTTAGAAATGTGGATGATTCTTAGAATTTTTTCTCCTAAGAACTGGAATTTAAACTAGACTTGGAAAATATTTGTAATATTTCAATGAAAAAAAAATATAGACAAATCACATTCAGTAAAGGTTTACAGGTGAAAATAAATTTCAGAATATGTTATCTTGGCGCTAAAAGTGTAATATAAACCTTTAAAAAATATACCAAGCTATGTGAATATTAAGAGGAAGATCAAAATGACAAAAAATTAGCAATATCACATAGGCTGATTTTTACCATTTAGCTTTTCCTAATAAAAT
>NW_026918626.1:0-14871 GCF_032062105.1 Saccostrea cuccullata | reverse complement strand
AAGTACTGATCTTTTCACATGATTTTAACATAATGCAATCTAAAAACAATAAATAAAAAATCAAACTGCCATAATCCTTTTACAGCTTTTTTTCATTGTAATTTTTGAGTTTATATAAGTTAAAATATTATTTATGAATTATAAAATTTTGAAAGAGACAACGAATTGTTATAAAATAACAAGGCGTGTTTGACAAAATATTGAATTCTTTACATTCCCACGACTTTCTTATTCTGAACTTGAAACTCTTGGAGAACATAGAATCAGATTTGTTTTATTAACAAAAAGATTGTAGTAGTTTCCCCACTTAGATGAATGTAGGTGCAACGTAAAATTATCTTTCTTGCAGTTATAAATCTTACGATTTAAGGGAAACCCCCTCGTGCAAATTTTTTTTTCAAGTTAGAAAATATTAAAAATGTTTTATGCAATCATTCTTTCTATTTTTAAGGGCAGTAAAATACAAACAGAATTTTAATGTTGAGATATATACAAGTATGTAAATATTTTGAATGAATTTATGAAAATAATTAGTGCCTGGAAATTAAGATCAATGTATATTTTAAAACCAATTTATGACATTTCGGGTTCTTATAAATATGTTTTTCTTGTTTACACCATAGGAAAAATCACGTTTGCTTCCACGTTTAAAATGAGGATGAAAAAAATCAATCTAGCATTAATATAAAATGAAACATGAAAGCAAATTCATATCTAAGACTTAAGAAAAAAGTCTGTTATGTAAATGTGCAATGTAAATCTTTTTTATTTGTGACAAAAATCTGACTTTCAGACAAAAATAACATAACCTGTCGTTGATGATCCTAAAAGAAATTTAAACAAATGGAACTTTTAGACGTTAAGAAAGGAAGAGTCGTTAATGTGTGTTTTTGAAACGATCATTAGCAGTATTGTTAAATTATTTTTAGACAGATTCATTCATCTCAACTTAATTTTTTGCCATGAAGTGAAGGGGTTTATGTTTAAGATTAGAAGTTATTATTGCATCTTTTAAAATCAACTCTGGATAAATTCACAGCGCCCTGGTTAACGGCGAATTGGTAATGAGGATATAGAATATATCAAACTTCGAACCCTAGCTAACCGAAATTTTGCATATGAACACGAGTACTTAAAAAACCCCAATATTATATTATGTATGAACATAACAGGATTTGACAACAGGCACTGCCCAAATAAGTACTCTCCATACTTGATCATCTATTCAAATTTCAAAATCAAGTGCTGATAACATTCCTTTATTTGTGGGGCTTTCCTTCATATTCGTAAACTCTCTTGTAGCGTACAATCCTAACGTCCTGACTTTAGTACATGTACACTCATTGGAGAACATTGCACTAGATATTCTTGATGCTATGGGTGATGAGTGATTGGAAACAATATACAGAGTATACAATTTTGAATGTTTATTGTCATTAAATAACCAGTACCTACTTCTTTAGCAGCATAAGTACATGCCTCTTGTTTATTTGTGAACATTGAATATTAATATTCCAACAAGAATCACTTTCGTGTGAAAATTAATTAATTGAAAAGTGATTATTTGGCGTTTTTATGAAATAATTTTTTTTGACATTTATGTCGTTTTTTTCAAATGACAGGATCTTGCTATTATTATCATTGTCCATCGCCACTTCAGCTTTTTGGAGGTGTGTATGTCTGAATTTCAGGTTACTTGTGATTCATAAGAGAATTTAAACATGACACAATGACTGAATAAATATATGTTCCATTATTGAGTGTTTTGATATTCGGAGAATAAAATGACGGATTGTCAATCTTAACAATAGTAATTTCCATTTTTATGTCGATACAATATATACTGGTGAGCTTGAGATAAAAGATACCACATAGTCTGACACATCTGTATCATATTTAGATATTTTACTCGTTAATGGTAATCTAACGACCAAGCTTTGTGATAAACGTGATGACTTTAACTTTTCTATCGTCACCTTCCCTTACCTATGCAGCAATACACTTTCATCACCTGCATACGGAGTTTATATATCTAACGTGATTCGGTATGCAGGAGCATACTCTACGTAAGATCAAGTTATAAAATGATGTAAATTTTTAACAAAGTTGATGAAACAAGAATATCAGCAGTCTCGTTTAAAGTCATCATTTCTTAAGTTCTTAGGTCGATATAAAGACCCTGTCAGCAAAAACAATGTATCATTGAGTCACCTGATCCCACCTCTGATGTTTTGGAGGTCCGTGTTTGCTCTGCTCCTATTTTGTATTGTTTTAAGGATTTTTGATCTTAAATATTGTTCGTTATCTACATATGTTACATGATAGGGAGATGACGACAATATTGTTCGTTATCTACATATGTTACATGATAGAGAGATGACGGCAATATTGTTCGTTATCTACATATGTTACATGGTAGAGAGATGACGACAATATTGTGTGTTTTGGTACATAGATTTAAATGAAGAAAATGAAGTATCTCTTTTGTCGACAATTACATGAGATATTATTCATTTTGAAGGATGGACAAAACAAAAAGTCGATATTGGTGTTGATTTTGTAAAGATTACTAGATTGAATTACAAAAAATCTTTTTAAATTCGAATCAATTATAGAACAATTGAGAAAAAGAAACTTAACACGATTGGGAAAATTACTTTAATCAAATCACTTCTAATATCACAGCTTAACCATTTATATGTATTTTTACCAACTCGCAAATCTTTTTTCCGAAAACACTTCAGCTACTTTTTATTTTTCTATGGATGATATAGATGGAGATAACGAACAATATTCAAGCTCAAAGTCCATGGAGCAGAGCAAACAAGGACCTCCAAAACATCAGAGGTTGTTTCAGGTGCCGTGGAGGAGTGAACATCCCTTGCCAACAGGTCACATCCGCCGTGTGCTTCTTGTCATGGTCGAGAAATAATGGAAAATCAGTCTTCAATTCAGTGTGTAAATAATGGACTAGTAATAAGTATGAAAAACATTTGACTCAATTATAAATTTCATTTGCTTACATGGTCATTGTATCGACCATAGAACTTACGAAATGATGACTTTAAACGAGACTGCTCATATTCGTGTTTCACCAACTTTTTTGTCAATAATTAACCCCGTTTTAGAAATTGTACATATATAGCATGCTTTTGCATATCGAATCAACTGAGAGATATAAACTATGCATGATGGTGATGAAGGTATATTGCTCCGTAAGTAAGGGAAGTTGACGATTGAAGAGAAATCACATATTGATAAATATTAAAAGAAAAGCTGTTCCTCGGCAATACCAATCTAAGATTGTCGGCAATACTGGTATACACACGGTGACGTAGGAATGATTTAAAAAGTCGGTTACATAAGAACCTTTATGTTGTCATGGTAAGGAAAATTATTAATTACAATAGCTCCTAATGAAAAAATTTTGCTTGAAAATATAATGGACACGAATAAACCAATAAATAGGATCAGTATGGTCACCCAAAATTTAATATGTGTTTAACAATCAGTTTTGGAAAGATATTTTCAATGATTTTCAGGAAATCCAAAACAATCCAGAAAAAAAATTTTGGATTGTTATGGGAAAAAAAATGTTTAACAATTTTTAGATATTGGTATATAAATGGAATTTCATAATATTCAATATGAAAATTTAAAATTAAAATAAATTATGACACCCGCAATGGTTTAAAACACACAATATTAGCAGATTTAAGGAATACCATTTTTGAATTCTTAATAACAAGGATAGATTAAAAAAGAATCTTAAAACAAGATATCCAGACCTCTTTATCTGTCTAGAAAGTCATTCTCGACTAGTCGTAAAAAAAGATATTTCATTTCTTATCTCACTCCTCCATGACCTGATCCCACCTCTAATGCTTTGGAGGTCCGTGTTGCCCCGCTCCTATTTTGTAGTGAAAAATTTGGTTTTTTAGCTCGAATACTTTTCGTTATCTCCATATATTTCATCCTTAACCCAACAAATACCAAAATCTATAGAAATTATACTACCCTGGGTACAAAAGTAAAAAAAAGGTTAAGATGGCTATCAGTGATCGATCTCATATAAACTATAAGCACTACAAACATATGAATAGGACATGATAGCGGCCCCCTGTAAATGCCAGAGGTAGGATCAGGTGTTTAGGAGGAGTAGGCATTCCCTGTTAACCGGACAAATCCGCCGTTAGCTCTAATTGAAGTAATAAATTCAAAAACGAAGGCCTGACAATTGGTATGAATAGGGTCAGCAAGAATACAACCATGTGAGAAGTAAATTTTCCCATGATCACGGATTTGTACAGTTTTAAGTTTTTTTTTTTGAGAATGATTTATATTTACTTTCTTCACTCTCTTTTCAAATACTGTAAATCACTCTTTATTCGCGAGAACCTTATTTTCGCGTAATTACGCGAGACAGTGTGCTCGCAAAAAATTTTATTAATTCCCCAGGATTATATAGAGCAATAACCACAATTCGTGAAAATTTTGTCTCGCTAATCAAAAGTCAATGACTATCTCGCGAAAATAAGGTGTCGCGAAAATTTAGTGATCTACATAAACAGAAGAGAGAAAACATGGGCCTTCGAAACACAACAGGTGGGGTCAGGTACCTAGGAGGAGTGATCATCCCCTCTCAACGACCAGTTCCCCTGTGTATTGTTCCGGCAGACCGAGTAAACATTCAAATTAAAAAGAAAGTTTATAAGTTTGTTATCGACGCCTATAGTCAGTTAAACAGCCAAATATAAAACATGTATGGCAAACTTTATATTAATAAAGTGTCTTTCATTTTAAGTTCAAGTGGATTCTGTCTATATCGAGTCGACGTATGAATGAAAGTTACTGATAGTTGAAATCATTCAGAGACCCGTTTCCGTATTCTTCATAGGCAGATTGATGAAACAGTTTCTACAAAGAAAGACAAACAATCTTGCTGTGACCTTTAATTTGATATTGTAATGCAGGAATGACTTGTCAATAAAATATTCATCTGCATTCTGTTGTTGACTCAATATATCCGGGTAATCAAGAAGTAAAACATAATAGAGTCTGCCACATCAGTTTCATATTTGGATATTTTAGTCAGCCAGTATCTATTACAAAAAAATCCTGTATAACCAGCAGAAAATGTTTATATCTTCCAAAAAATTCCCGGGAGCCAAGAGCATAATCGAAGTATGATCAAATTTTAAAGCGGAACAGATTACTTAAATTACTTACAAATAAGATGTTTTATTGGGAATTTCAAAAATTTTTTTAAAGCCCGACTTTTGAATTTATAATCTTCAGAATTTTTCTTCCCCGGGGGAAATCAAATTTTCTAGAAATTTAAAAATTTTTTAAAATTTTTCCAAAACCATAGAAAGGAAATTTTTAAACATCCTTAGGGTTTTAATTTTTTAAAATCTGAGGGGAAGGTCAGCCACCAAAATAAATTTTTGGACATAAAAAAACTTAAGAAAATTTTAAAATTTCCCTTCAAGAAAGAAACCTTTTTTGTTTGTCCTTGAAATTTTAGATTTGTTGTAAAATATGTCGCAAGACGATTTTACAAGAAATATTTAAAAAATTTTGAAAACTTTCAAAAAAAAATTTGGGCGGGGGATCGGAAATTGGTGGAACTCCTGTCAGAAAATTTTTTTTCAAACGACTAGCACCAAAGGAAACAAATTTTAAACATTAAAATTTTTGGAAAATTTTTGAAAAATTTTTTCAAACCATTCCAAAAAAATTAAAAATTTTTGGGGAAAAATCGGGTTGGAGATCAAAATTTTTAATTCAAAACCCAAAAGTCAAATGGGGAATCAAATTTCTTAAAATAAAGAAAAACGAAAACTTCTTTTAAAAACCCCGGGGAAATTAAATTATATTAAAATATGGAATATTTGCTTGTTAAAAGAAATCAAATTGGGGTGGGTTTGGGGCCCAAATTGAAAGGGGAAACAAAAAAAAAATTGGGTCAAAGCCCAGGTAACGAAAAATTTGGATGGTTTTTTAAAATGTTAAAGGAATAAAAAATGTCAGAAGTAAATCGTCCGTGTGTTTATAAATGGAACAAGCTGTATTTGAATGACAGACACTCTAAATCGGACTTATGGACAATCTGTGAAATCTGTGAAAAAAAAAGATTATCTGGTAAAATCTAAACAAAAACTTTTAAAATTTGGAACGTCATGGAAAGACATAGGCGCTTCAGATTTGCTGATCTTGTTATAATTAGTAGCATGATAAGTAATATAACGAAGATTGACAACTTTTCGAACAACCCTCGTACAGTGCATAAAAATGCATTTGTCTCCCTTTGAGAGGTACAGTCATACTATCAAAAGTGAGTGAAAGAGATTTTAATTTGCCTGTTTTGGTGTATTTAATTACACATTCTAGACACTGATGATATCATTTCTATGTAAAAGACCAATAAAATATAAAGGAAAAAAATCACATTATCTTTACTTCTTGGTAATCAAAATAGAAAGGCATATCTACTCATTGTACATAAAAGTTTTCAACATGGTCTGTAGAAACCGTTAAAGAACATTCAGATTAAATTATTGAATATTCTAATTGTTAGAAAGCTAAAAAGACAAAGTTCGGCTATCCTCGGGGCTGACTAATGGACGTAAACAAGGCCTTATCATTCTAGCAGCTTCACGTGATGATGGGTCTAATGTAAGGTAAATAAACTGAATAATAGATTCAAGGAATATTGATTCGCTGTGAATCTCCGTCAAACGACGAAAATGATTCAAACACGACAGACTCCCCTTCTTCTTCTAGAGAACATGCTTATTGGAACAGAAAAACAAGGCAAGGTCAACGCTCTTCCTAATAAAGGACATTTTATGGTTAATTAGAGGGTCTTTTAGACTGGCAATAGCATTAATCACATAAACAGGCTCCTCAGTCAGACATTAAACATCCTATCTCTTTTTTACGACGGGGGTCAAAAATGTTCATGGATTTTAAGATGAAACATATGGAGATAAAAAACAGTATTCCAGATCAAAAGTCCATAAAACAATATAAAATAGGAGCCTAGCAAACACGAACCTCAAAAACATCGGAGGTGGGATCAGGTGCCATGGAGGAGTGAGCATCCCCTGCTGATCGGTCACACCCACATTTGCTCTTTGTCATGATCGGGAAATAACGGAAAAATCCGTCGGCAATTTAATATATAAATAATGGATAAACAATAAGTATGAAAAACGTGAGTCAGCATTTGACTCAATGATAAATTGTAATTGCTGACAAGGTAATTGAATCAACCATAGAAATTACGAAATTATGACTTTAAACGAGTCTGCTGCAATTCTTGTTTCATCAACTTGTTTTGTCAATAATTTTCCCCGTTGTAGAAATTGTTCATACGTAGAGCATGCTCTGGCGTATCTTATCAACTGAGATATGTAAACTTATGCAAGTTATGAAGGTATATTGCTGCATAAGTAAGAGAAGTTGGCGATAGAAAAATTGAAGTCATCACGTTTATCATATAGCTTGGTTGTTAGATTCCCAAATTAACGTCTTTTTCAAGTTAAATACTAAAAAAAACCCCTTTTTTCCCGTGGTATTTTTACCGCTAGGGAAAACGCGGCACAAATTTTAGCGAAATTTTTTTAAGCGTACTTAATATAAATGTAAAGGCCCAAGGCAAGGGGTTTTTTAGGAAAGGAATTTTCAAACGGTTTTAAACAAAAATTGAATTCCGCGGAAAGGGCCCCCCGGGGGAAAAAATTTTAAACCGGTCTCCAAAAACAACATAGATATTGTCAATCAGAAACTCAAGCATCTTTTTGATGTCGACTTCAGAGTACTTGTGTGTACAATCAGAATGCTTTTTCACAAAATAAATTTGCAAATGACCAATGACAAAGTAAGTAAATTTTCGAGTTCCATTTTTATTCAAGAAACAGCTGTCAATGATATTGAAAAAGCTGGTCTTTAATTTATCCTTGGGAATGGTTGTGTATAAAGTTAAAAAGTCGTACGTTTTTAAGCTGTTGATTTTGATAAAATCTTGTTATTTCAAATTGTCTAAAACTTCATTTGGGAAATTTTTTAAGTATAAACATCTGATTTACACCACCTCTTGAATATATTGTTGCACAATACTCTTGAAGTTTCCCCTTCACTACTGTTAATTTCTTAGTGAGGCATAAAGAAAGAGGCTTGGTTGAACATTTACTGGAACCCGCTATGTAATTTTGTTTAAAAGGATTTTATGAAAATTCGGTATCCAATATATACATGGTAGTTCAAATTCATTTTGGATCTTTGTTATATTAAAAATTTTAAAAACTGTCATATGATTTTGAAGAATTTCTGCCTTAGAAAGAGAACTACATGTATGAGTTTTGGTAGGATTACCACTTGTAGAATTAAAACCAAGTTCTTTTAAAATGCAATTTATATAAAGAGTTTAATTAAAAAACAATACTTTTTTCTGAGAGGTGAACATGTAATCATAACGTTCTTGAGTTTATCAAATATACATTGAAAATACAAAAAATGTACCACAATGGCTGTGAAGAAATATATGCAAGAGAATAAAATTGTTATAATTATACAGCTGAATACCTATTCGTAAAAAATACCCCAAAAACTTCAGACGTAAAAACGTTACTATGATAAGTATCAAAAACAGCAAAAAGCCGAAAAAAGTCTTCACCTTCCACCTGAATGTAAATCAGCATCAATTTCCCCGTTTCCTTTGGCCATTTACATCGATTAATTGCTGTTGTGTCGTGGGGATTAGCGGATCCCTGATTTACTTCTCCCCCATAAGCCAAATTCTACTTCAATTGCTACAAGCCATCAGCATTGAAGATAACTAATAATCGCCGAAAGCCCTTATCAAGGCAAATGATGTCCTTTTCATCGCATTAGTATTCAAAAATCACAGTTGGTTTGCCGACGTTCCATACCAAATATTCCAGTGCTTTGATTTCCATGAAAACATCCGTTATATTGGAGCAGAGTTCTCAGCTCTGTTCCGCCACAGAACCATACATACTGAGTTCGGACATCTGAGAAAAGTTCTGTACAAGCTTGCTGGAGACAGTCCCCTCTTTTTTGTAATTGACTACCATACAGCTTTGCGATGAGTCTATGAAACACACATAATGCATTGGCAATTTAAAATAGAAAGGATTATCTTTTAATTAAAGGTTTTTAAGTTAAAACTCATATCTTATGTATTCAGTATAAATAAGCTAGTTGAAAGTCGACTTTATTTAATTTTCACTTCTTGAATATCGCCAATTTTAGAAATGAAGACATAGAATTGAAAAAATAATATCTCCCCATATTGAGTCAAGGTGATGTAATCGCAATTTTGAAATAAAAAATACTTGAAAAATAATTTTAAAATCTATTCTGTACTAAATATGTACATTCTAATAGCGCCCTTGAAACATAATTATTTTGTGCGTCTTATGAGTAAAATTCATTGGAATTGTAAGAACAATACAGACTAAAATAGAGAAATTCTCAACGATTGTTACTAAAACTAACCAGAAGTCATGCTTTTCCGTCTTGCCCCTGGTAGTGACGTCACCGGCGCCTTTATTTTCAGTTTCAAATCAGTACAGGTCAGTCGTCTGTATACCTGAAATATAAGTTCGAAATGAATCATGGAAAATTAAATTTATTAACTCTCTCTATATCTCTATGCATATCGTTATTTTTTGTTACAAGGCCCCAATCTAAATGAATTTTAAAATCTATAAGATTGACCATGGTATGTCGACACTGAAATCGTTAGATAGATAACTATTCCGGATTTTTTTATTTGGATACGGCGTAATTTTTTCAGACTCTAACTTTACATGACGCCATATGTAATTTACATTACAAACCAAAGCCCAAACTGTGCTAGGTTTAATCTACTATTATCTGCAATATCCTTTAAATCAAGGTTAGTTAATTTTACAGGGACAAAATTTATCAACTGGAAATTCAGTAGTTTTTTTTTTAAAATTTTTTAAAAAAAATCATGACTTGAGAATCGCCAAATTTGAAATAATGTATATGGCACGCCAAATTCACAAAAATGAGATAAACCTAGTTTCACATTTGATAAAATAGGTTTATTGACTGTAAACTATAGTTTACAAACCGTAAACTATAGTTAACGATTCGTTAAGTATAGTTTTCATCTGTAAAACTATATTTAACGGTTGTTAACTATAGTTTACGAATGATAATCTATTACCCCATTCATACGACATGATTTACATACCTCAGTATATTTTACATATAAGTAAAATTTTCTCACATGTGCAATTTTTGTCGTATGAACCGATTTACCCCTATGGAAATTCTGCACAGTGGAGTAAATTTACACCTGGTCAGGACTAGGTGCAAATTAACTTTTGCATACACTTTGTAGCAAATTATTAGTTCATGTGTGTAAATTTTGTCGTATGAACACGTGGCAAATTTACTTATGTATGTATTTTGTTTTGTTTATTGCATAAATCCCCATTATGTTTTATTTCGGTTGTGTATGAATTGGCGTGTAAAATATCACTTGGTAAAATGGTGGCTAGAATGCAAAACTCTAAACAAGTAGCCATTATCTTATCCGAGATAAATTTTTCGAATTTGCAAAAGGGCATCTTGCACCTTTCTGGCAAACCTATGTTTATTTCTCTAAAGATAGAGCTGTGGTCGCAAACAAGTGTCTTGTAGGATCAATAAGTAATGTCCTTACTATTCAAGTCGTCTCCTTGGGAATGCCCCGGAGCTATGGTAGGAATATGCATTCCATCAATTGCTCGGGCCCCATTATCGTTCAGCTCTTGATAACTCTCTTCTACCTTTCTCTGTTTTTAATTCAGGCAAGCTACTCACATATAAGTTAATGTTACAGGAATTTCAATAAACTCGTTGAAAGTAAGCATTCGTAAGTATCCTCCTTGGCATCTGATCCCAACATGATTGGCTAGGGTTTCGTGTTAATTTCCTATCCACATATCTGTATTGTTCAAAGAATTTTGAGATCGATCACTTTTAGTTTTCTTCATCCTATTCATTCTCCTTGAAAATGCATAATCACATGACTGCCGTTTATCATACTTATTGTTAGTCTATTGTATATACATGTACACTTAATTGACGACGGATTTTCCCGTTATTTCCCGTTCACGACAATGAGCACAGGCAGGTGTGACCGGTCGGCAGGGGATGCTCACTCCTCCATGGCACCTATCCCACATCTGATGTTTTAGAGGTCCGTTTTTGCTCTGCTCCTATTTTGCTCTGTTTCATGGACTTTGATATTGAAGACGTATCTCCATATCCTTCATGTATCATATTCAAGTGGATATTTTATAATGGCCTCACACACTTGATGTACTGTAGATTTCCCAACATCAAAAAGATTCCAATCGTCCTATTCCTGTTGAAGACGTCAATCAGTAGATGGCAACATACCTTTTTCTTTAAACCCAACGGCTCTTTTTTCAGTCTTTAGGACCAAGGCCAAAACATTTTTCAACATTAAACAAAAAATTTAATAAATTTTCCTTTTTTGTGTGTAGATTCTTATACCATTCTTTATCCTTTTCTTTCGTACCAATAAATAGTGGATCGGATTTCCACCGAGTCTTTAAAGAACATTCAAAATTTTTTCTTTTACCCAAACAGTAAGGGCATTTTTGAAACTTGAGCCTTAAAAAGGTCGATTCTGTATATTGGACGACCTTAGCTGAGGAAAAGAGTATCGACCTATATTCCGTAAATTACGGTACATTTTCTACAAAAATTCACAATTCTTAATTTGTTCATCTCCTTATTTTATATGAAAATATGAGGATATACTAACAGTACATAAATTTCATCTGAACCATAGCAAATTAACTTTTACTTACATGTGTAGATTTACTTATATGTAAATTTGCACACATAAGTAAATTTTCATCGTATGAATGGGGTATAAGTTTATCTGTCTGTAATGAGCGTTAACAATAGATTTTGTTGATAAACATAGATTCACGGTTGTAAACTATAGTTACAAAAGGGAAACTATAGTTAAGAGCTGTTAATCAAATCGTGAAACTATATTTATCAGATCGTTAACTATAGTTAACGGTTTGTAAACTATAGTTTAAAAATCGTGAAACTGTATCAGATAATCTATGTTTTGCAATCGCAAATGATTGTTTTCGGTGTTAAGTATAGTTTACGGTTGTGAAAAAGATAGCATTAATTGGCATTAAAATTAATTTGGTTTTAAATGTCCGTAAACTATAGTTTACAACCGATAAACCTAGTTTATCGACTGTGAAAAATATGTTTAGCTCATTTTTGTGAATTTGGCGTGCCATAAATGTACATATATAAATATATTCAGAAAATAGCATGCAAAATTATCGTACGTTTTTTTAAAGTCACACGGCTGGTGTGACCGGAATATGGAGATTACGAACAGAATTCAAGCTCAAAAGTCCATTAAAAATACAAAATTGGAGTAAAAAATGGACCTCCAAAATATCAGCCTTTGGATCAGTTGCAATGGAGGAGTGAGCATCTCCTGCCGACTGGTCACATCGCCGTGTGCTCATTGTCATGATCAAGAAATTAACTGGAAAATCCATTGATTATTTAGTGTGTATATAATTGGTCTGACAATTAGAACGAAAAACGTCAGTCAGTTTTTGACTTCAAAATGAATTGCATTTGCTGAAAAGGTCATTGTATCAAACAATTAGAACTACCGAAATGATGACTTTAAATTAAACTGCGGATATTCTTGCTTCAGCAACTTGTTTGTCAATAATTAACATCGTTTTAGAAATCCTTTTTACGTAGAGCATGCTCTTGTGTATCTAATCAACTGAGATATATAAACTCCGTATCCAGGTGATTAAGGTATATTGCTGCATAAATAAGGGAAGTTGACGAATATAAAGTTCAAGTCATAATGTTTGTCATAAAGCTTGGTTGTTAGTTTACCATTAAAGTCTTTTCCCAAAATTTAAAAATTTAAATATGAAATATATGAAATTTGAAATCACAAAATTTTACCAAACCACAGCATAAAAACTTTGCTTTTTAACTCTATTTAAAATGTTTGATAGTTTTTATACTGTTGGTCTAAGTAAAATGTTGTGATTTCAAATTTCAAAATGTCAAATTTAGGTATCCACATCAGATCTGATATACACCACTTCTCGAATATATTGTCACTGCTGGTAAAGTGCGAATCGAGAAAATCTTGGTTTCGGACACCCGCTACTATTGGTTTACATCAATGAGGCAATTAGAGTCAACTAAACGAAAAGAAATGATAGAAAGTTTGATTAAGACGTAATTATTAATGTTCACCATGGTTCTGTGCAGTAGAATTGCTTGTTGGTTGAATACATATAAGGAGCAATCCAGTAACTGCTTTAGATTACACCCGTTCAATGTACATGTATATTACAACATTGTTCATATTTGCTTTTAACATGTTTAACACGGTTAACGCTACATTATTTGTGTTAAAAGTGGTATGAGTATATACTATATGAATCATTTATGATTTCCTATTTCTTATGTTTCACAAGATTAAAACTTTTGATGTAATATAAAGTTTTCTGATAACATTGCGAGTATGGTTGCTGTATGTGCGACTTTTGGGCACGTGTAATTGCTACGACTGGCTTCTGTTCTGTTTCATAAGGTGCGACGTTTTACTGCTGTATCATAAATGTATTGTTTTCCGAGAAATACATTTAAATTTGAAATCGACACATCAGGTAGTGCACCTTTTTTGAATTAAAACCTCAAAACATATACCTTCCATTCGAGGATTGGTTGCTTCTATCAAATATTTAAAATGTATTGCATATAAACCCCCCCCCCCAAAAAAAAAAAAATAAATAAATTGTTTTATTATGTGAAAAAATAAAGTATTAAAAATGCAAAATTCCTTCTGGTTAGTTTATATTGGATAACATTCTTAAAATTCATGGACTTGTTTTTCTAAAATATGTTAAATGGAGTATATGTTCATTCAGGCTCTATCCAAAGTTTTAATTTTAATAATTCCAGATTCATGCTGTAAGTCATCTTCGATTGACTATCTAGAACTTTCAAGTTACAAACTTTCTATGCATGCAGAAAAAAAAAAAAACCTTTGAATACCCCCCTCCCCAAGGAAAAAAGATTGACCTTTCTTTAATAAGAATGAGAGTCATAAACCCCACATGTTTTGAAGGGAATAGACTTTTATGCATGTAAGAGTGTTTTACTTTTATATCCCCTCCATGAATAATTTTAAAACCCTTGACTTGGAAAGATGGCATGGACTGGTATTAAATATTTCCGATAATTAACTTGTATGGAATATTTTAATATCTCAACAAAATATTCTCATATTTGAATGACAAACAGACACAGGTCTATTTATTAAACATGCAGACCCGTGACATTATTTTTCAATGTATATGTAGGAAGGATGAGGGTCGCAGGTGATTGACAATCCAACAAAAAAATGTCAAATCTCGGAAGAACACAGCTCGAGAACTGTAGTGTTAACTTAGGGTTTCATGTTCTCATCTTTAACTATGAAGACTTAAATATAAAACCATAACGCTGCCGTTCTGCAGCTAGGAAGAACAGTCCTATTTCATCGTGTGTTGGGGACATTTCTCTAACTATTCATTTCCCACAACGGCCATCTTTGCTATCCAAGGGTTTCTCAAGCTACTTTCCTCATAAACTGAGGAGAGTAGCGTATTAGAAAACCCTTGGAAGGGGCAGCGGGAAAGGGCCCAAAAATTTCCCATAATGAGGAAACTTTTTTTAATTTCAAGACCAAAAAACTTTTCAAATTACAGTTTCCACAGAACTTTTCCGAACAAAATAAAA
>NW_026918625.1:0-14869 GCF_032062105.1 Saccostrea cuccullata | reverse complement strand
ACAAGTTGCAGATTTGCTTTTTATTGATGAAGATTTGAACAGCTGAACCTTTTAAATGTTATAAATGTATTGAATTCTAGGAGATATAAATCAGTGGTATGAATTTGAACTTAGCTACAATGCTGTAAGCCAACTTTTTTTCCTTATAACCTTTGCAAATTTTGTTTGCTAGGATTGGAAAATGACAAAGGACAAAATCTGCAGATGTAAACATCTGAATTATCCTGGCCTTTTGAAAGAAAAGATAAAATTGACCCCAAAAATGTAGAAGGAAACTGAAGATAAAATTGACCCCAAAACTGTAGAAGGAAATTGCTATGCAGAAGAATGATTTGTCAAAATTGGGAAAGACAAAAATAACTTTGGAAAGTTATATATTAATAGTATCTTTAACATTGAAAATCAGTTTGGGTGGGTGGGGTGTTCGGAAGCTTTCATACAGTGTTTTAGAAATAAACTTTTAAATTATAATACATATTAATGAAAATTTTCTTCTGCTTTACTCAAGGTCCACACCCAAGGAACTTATTACTACTTAAACTCTGGAAATACCTTTCGTTTCACAGGAAATGTTTTGTCATATTTTTTGATTTAACCACTCTTTCAGATCAAGTTACAAAAAATTTACCCAACACAGCCCGTAAGTTCAGTCTTGGTGGGGACAATCACGCCAAAACCAAACTGAGACACTCCCAGTCGTATTCTTTCGAGAACAAGGGTAATTTTATAAGCATGGGGATCAGCAGTCATAACTCAGTTCATATTAATTGTTTAATCAGGTGGTAAATCATCAAATACCCAGTCAAAACAAAAACTAAGATTTTATTTTCTGTCCGCTGCATGTTGGGGATTGAGAGGGTATAGGTCATTGGGTACAAGATTTGAGAAGTTATTGTTTGTTTTGTGTGTTGCAAGATATGACATGATTAATTCAGTTTACATGTATGGTTATATGTGTATAGTTTATTATGGAAATTATAAAGGAAATTTTAACAATTGTGTATATAGTAATCAGGGTTCAGATTTTGTTTGTGTCACCCTTGCATTGGTCTATAGAGAAAACAATCATGGATCTAAAAAGTTTTCAACTCAAATTTTTTTTTTTCTTGAAAAATCAACATAGTAAAAATAGAAAAGAATATTAAAACATGTACATGAGCAGAATTTATGATGTTGTTCATGTGCATGCTTTCTAGATTGTATATTAAAAAGTAGTAGAATTAGATCACCAAGAGAGGCAAACAAAATCTGAACCTTTACGCTAGTCATTAATATAAAACGGGTACATATTTTAAAGTGAATTTTCTTACTTAACCATGTTTACTATTAACCTTTTCCTCAACAATGGGACATTTAAAATTAGTTGTTTTAATAATTATCACTAACTGTATTGCTGGTCTGGGACCTACCAATCTAACACAGAACTGAAAAATTTGGTTTATGGTTCATAGCTTCCAGGTTTTATAATTTTTGACAATTTTCATGCAAAGAAAAACAACCTTCATCATTGACAAAATCAAAAGAACATGTATTAAATCTTAAATTAAGTGATTACAGATGTGTGTACATAGAAAAATCATTGTCTGTGGATATGTACATATTAGGTAAGGTTTGTTAAGCCATGTAACTGATGTTTGGGGGTAATAAACCTATTTTTAGTCAATTTGACCTGTAATGTGTCAATAACGGGGATAAAACCTCTCTCTCCGGCTATAAGGAGACCACAAACACTCAGGTGACTCTGCAGGTCACATGACAGGAAGCGGTTACCACAGGAACTTGATATTACTATAACTGCTCATACAGGCAGAAAATATAATGGGTTTTGTCTGATCATCTTCACACAATGGCCATGGTTAATTTTTTCCTGCTGTTTAGAAGAAAAAAAAAAAACGGGGATTTATTTTACCTTTGGTTAATCAGAAACAATATGAAGTAAACTTGCCACAAAGCATCCCTGTTAAGGCTATCTAAATTTAATTCTCTGGTTCTCAGGCCAATTTTCTCCAAAACAGATGCGGGAGGGCGGCATTTTATTTATCATTTTATTGGCAATAAAGTAGATGAGGGAGGTATTTTTTTAATTTTAATTTTCGAATTTTCTTTATCATAAAGATAATTTTTTTAATCACAGATATACCTTCCATTTCTGGTCAAAATTTCTGCTTTATCCATTGCTTAACAGCGTGTAAACATCTTAGGTAATGTCCTCGAATGTATTTTCAAACGAAGTAGCCAAAATCTCATTGCAAATAGCTACCAGAAATGATATTTGAATACTAAACTACGAAACAAATGAGGTCTGAATTTTTTTTTCCGGATTGGTCTCTGCAATACCAACTTTTTATTTTATTGAAAATACAATAAAATCGGTAATGCGGCTACCTCAAAACGGATGCGCGCGGGCCTGAGAACCAGGATTTCAATTTTATATGGCCTAAGGGTTTTTAAGTTTGTTTATTAAAGGGCCAAAACCTAGCTCTTTCAAGGGGAGATAATTACTAATTTAGTGAAAAATCAATGACAGCCAACTTTTAAAAATATCAGCAAAACCACAAAAAAAAAAAAAAAATGAGAGAAATGAAATCATCATTTAAAGTAGTTTAGATTCAAAATTGTTCATATTATGACCCCCCCCCCCCCCCCCCCCCCCAAGGGAGGTTGTGGTGGAAGGGAAGGAAGACTGCAGTGTTATATTTAAATCATTTCAAAAGTGAGTTTTGTGGCCAAGGGGGCTCTTGTTTGATAAACCTGAACTGAACTGAAATCATGAAATTTCAACATGATTTATAAATGTCTCTTGCATAACTATCATTAATTATTATGGGCAAAGCAAATACATGTACCAGGTATTTCATTTTTCACTTATTACTGACAATTATCTGTAAAAAACAGTACATCATCATCTTAATTGAATAATTTTGCTCGAAAAGCATATTATTTATCTGAGTTATTAAGAAGTAGAATATGAGGAAAATTTAATACAGAAATAAAAGCTATGTTAAGATAAGAAGGAAAGAAATGACTTGTGTGGTTAATTTCCTGGTGCAGTTTCCATGAATGTATTGAAATAGACTTGTATATAACACTGGATTATATAAAATATATGCATGTGCACTTCAAGGGCATATCCATAAAGGGAGGACAACATACAGTGAAATAAAAAAAAAAAACAAGATGAAAGAATGAATTTTGGGGGGTAAAAGGGAGGAGAGAAAAAGTTCAGCTCTAGTCATAATTTAAAAAAAAAAAAAGGTTAAGTCAGGTATTAAAATTTCTTTAGAGAGTTTTTTTTTTTTTGGAGGGGGGGGTACAAATTTCGAACATATCTATTCTCCAGATACCATACATACAGCACAATTTCATTATTCAACATTTCAAATATACAAAAATAAACACAGTCTTTAAGAAGCTATGGTGACCAAACAGAGAAAATTAAAAGTCCCCTTTTTTTGTTTCACAAACAAGCACACATACAACCAGTTACAGTATGAACATGTTCTTGGTAAAATTTGTACAGTGACATGTAATTGTACCATTCTGCAACAATTATGTTACAAAATTGTTTCGAAATTAACATTAATGGAGTATAATTGTTTAATTAATATCCTGTTAATATTCCTATCTGCTATTTTCAGGTGAATCCAGTAACTCTATGGGAGGCGGTGGTGCCCCAATGGGTTTAGGAGGATTATTCGCTGGTGGAATGCCAAAACTTAAGCCCACAAAAGGAGGAGTGAATATTCCACAGAGGACAAAGTTGTCTAATGGACCTGTGCCAAATGGACCCTCAAATATTGGTGGGGGACCACCCCCACCCCCTTCCATACAAAACAAACCTTCATTTAACGGACCTTCTGTGAGATCCAACTTCAGTAATGGACCCACAGGAAGGGGGGTAGGGGGCCCACCACCTCCACCCCCTTCACAAAATAAACCCACTCTGAATGGGGATTTGGTTGGTCGACCAGGCCCCCCTCCTCCCCCTCCCCAAACTAGCAAACCTGATTTAAGTGACAGTGTTTCAAGGCCTAGTGCAGGCCCGCCCCCTCCTCCCCCACAAACGAGTAAACCTGATTTTAGTGACATTCCTCGACCTGGGTCAGGACCCCCAAAACCTCCCCCACAGAATCGAAAACCTGGTCTTCCGGGACCACCACCAGCACCACCAAATTCTTTAAAACCTAGAGCAGATGATAGTGCACAAAATGGATTAAGTGGAGGAATGCCTCGAGGGGTGCCACCTCCCCCTCCCTCACGACCGCCACCTGGTGGAGGGAAATCTAGGCCATCTTCTGGCTCCCAGAGGTCATCACAGGTCAGACCTCCATCTGTGGGGCCACCTCCCCCACCACCCACACTGCCTAACAACAGACCACCCAGCATGGTGGGCAGGCCTCTTCCACCCCCACCCCCAGGTGTTGGCGGTTCTGCAGTAAGTTTCAGCTGTATTTTACTTTGATCAATCTGTGACATATTTTACATTCATGTTTCATACTTAAATATGTAAATGGTTCAATTTTTTAAAAACAACAAGCCATTAGTAGTGTTTTTGTGATAGGTGCTGACTATTGAAAAAATCATTGCTGAAGGCAGTGAGTCAGCCACAAATTGATAAAAAATTAAACTTTTGTTAGTAAATATTCATTTTTCCTTTACAAAATAGTTTATCTTCAAACACAATCAGCATGATCAGTGAACTTACTATTTTTCTTAATATGCATATGGCAAAAATCTTTCCATTTACACATGGTTAGGATTTGGTTGGAAGTTGATTCTGGGAACTTGTACATGTTGTATTACATTTTTTTTTTTTAAATTCATGTCTTGTGCAGAGAATACAAGACATGAATTGTCTTCAATTTCGTGAAATTTGTCTTGTAATCAGATTATTAATTTTGTTAACTTTAATTAGTGTATAGTTCATTCTATCAACTTTTAACATGATTAATTAAATTTTATGCTGTCTTATCGATGGGAAATTTGATCAGATTTTACAACACTACCAGATTGTCAAACAGCAATATGTACTAGGTGTAATTTACATTTGAGAATCTGATATAAGTTTTTTGTTTACCTATACATCTAAGGTTTTCATTTGTAACTTGAACTTGAATGCTGAAAATTGGCATTCCCATCTTTCTTATGAATCAATGTGCTCCAATTTTTCTGAACAACATGAACATGATGAAATGGGAACTACTGTATGTGCTGTATGGGAAAAAATTAGGCTTCATATTTTAGGGGTTATGGTGCAGTTAAAAATGTGCTGATTCATAGGAGTGAAACAGTTCACTGTGGTAATTTTTCTCGGTTTGATACACTGTCGGTACAAAATCTCGATTTGGTTTTTTTTCGGTCGTGATCATCATTTGGTCGGGTTTGGCATAAGGTATAAACATGCTCCTCTGTATAATTTGTACAAAAACATTAATTTTTGTGGACTGGTAGTTCATGTTATTGTAGTTTGTAAAATAATTTTTAACAGTCAAATTAATTAGATTTATTTCTTCTAACCATTTTGCACGTTCATTATTTGGTAGATTTAGTAAAAGGAAGCATAAAACAACTGTTGATTTTGTTTCCTTCTATCAAAATGTATTGTATCGAAAATAACCGAACCGAGACCAAATTTTACGATATGTATCAAACCATGTAGGAGGCATATCGTTTCACCCCCTACTGATTCATGAAAACATGAGAAATTAATTTGAAACATTTATAAATTCAATGTTTTTACACCATGGATGTGTGTAGCATTGATTTATGATTATTCCAATCGCTCAAGACATGTACCAGTGATTATCCTAAATTGATTGTACACATCAATTTATGTACAAACACAGTCTTTAGTTTTTACATACACTTCTCCAGGACAAAGATGAACAAAACTGTATATATATAGGAAATCAGCATCCTGTTACATGTGTATTGTAGATATACATGTAAGTTTTTTCTCTCCTAAGCCAGGACAAAAAGCAGTAATGGAGGTAGAAAATGTAGGGGAAATTTTTCTATATCTTTTCTACGTCTTTTAACCATACAATCAGGATTTTACATTGTCATATTGCTGTATAATTACATGTACTTGTTTGAGTAATGTTTCAAATTCATGTACAGTTGAACTTCAGTATCTCGAACACCGATATTTCGAATACCATGGATATGTCAAAGTGATTTTGAAGTCCCAACAGCTTATTCTCTGAGTATTTTACCCTAGATATCTCAAATCCCTGGATATCTCGAAGTTTTTTGATTCTGTCCCATGGAGTTTGAGATAATAAGGTTTTACTGTAATTCAGAATGTTTTGGTTTTTTACTACAAATTTGGATGGGATTTGAGTGGGAGGATCCAATTTTTTTCTGTCTCATTGAATATGATGAAGCTGTTCGTTTATTAAATGCTCGCTAATCGTGCTTGATCGCTAGTCAACAGTTATCCACTTTAAAGAGAAGCAAATTAAGTTGTGATATCATCTGTGTTTATCATTCAAATCTGTGTAATTATAGAAAACAGAATAAAGTTAGGTTACGTAGATCTAGTTTCTACAGATTTAATGAGACCCAAGGTCTTCAGTAATTGAAGTCTTTGACCATGTTGACAAAGATTATCATGATTATGAATCAACTTTCCTAATATAACATGAAAGAAGGATATATGGCCCATGTATTCAATTTTACAGTGATCTGAGCATAGGACAGAAGAGCCTCTTGATTCACTTTATATACATGTACATGTATACACACAGTTAATGATAAGGGGGTAATTGTACACTTAACATAGAGTCTCTGTCTTCCTTTTCAACATACTTAATAGGGGGAAATGTTTGTTGTTTAGTTAGATTTTGTTCCTCCTCATTAACTAGTGAAAAGGTGGTTATATGTCTATTGAAGTTTACATCAATTAAAAATATCAATTTATTAATAATAGATCTTCCTTAAAAGTCTGGATTATCTTAATTATGCAACAAGTCTGCCATGAAATGCATCTTAGAAATTAAAAAAAAATTCAATTTTAACTAAAATTTTGAACTTTAGTACACATATTTTAAAATAAATTGCACCATTTATTCTGGAATCCAGACCAAAATGAGTCTCAAAACAAAATGGGAATATTGGATGCAAGCACTCCTTTGATAATGAGAAAACCCAACAACTTATTTTTTAAGTATTTAACCATGGGTATCACAAAACATTGAGGATCTTTGAATTTTTCTCAGTCTTTTTGAGCTTACGTTACCATCATGGTTTGTCTGTAGTCTCATTGAGTTTTATCTGTACATGTAATTGTTGTATATTTTACCTTTGTATTATAAAATTGTTAAATAGATTTTTACGTTTTGTAGGTACCCCCTCCTCCCTCGTCGAGGCCACCTCCACTTCCCAGAAACAGTGGATCCAATCCACAGCTGGACCGCCCCTCCCAGCCCCCTCCCCCTCCCATGAGGACCACTTCCAGCACCCCTCATCTAGGAGCCTCACAGCAAAGTAGACGGCCGGGCGGCCCCCCACCCCCTCCTGCCAGGGGACCCAATGTTGGTGCTAGCATGCAGCCTCCCCCTCCCCCCGTCAGGCGGTCTTCGGGGAATTACTCGGGAGATAATGACGGTAAGGCTAGTAGATCACAAAAAATTTAACATATTTGTTGATGGGATAAGAGGAATAAAAAAAAAAATATATTGTATCCTGGACTGTAAAAAAAAGTTTTAAGTCGTACCATTTTTATTAGAGCCTAAAGGGCAACCAAACAATTTTTTAAAGGTGGCCTGAATAATTTTAGGGGAAAGATATGGTTTAAGTGCATCAGTAAACTGTCTTCAGAAAAAAAACTCTTTGTACGTAATTCATCTTCAAGATAATTGCTCTGTTTGTTTCCTTTATGAAATTTGCAGCTTTGAAGATGTGGTTGATGTTTTGTAGATTTTGATAACAGATTCCGGTTTCATAATGGAAATGAGTTACCTCCTCCTGAACCATATATGGGCTCAAACAAAAGCTATCCTAGCAAAAATCCTAGAAATCAAGGTAAGTACAGTGTGTGACAAAAATGATATCAAACCGAAATTTTCACTTCAAGAAAAGTTCAAGCCCCATAGACAAGAGGGGCAGATTGTGGGTGATACAATTCTGTATTGGAAGAAGAATGCCGGAGCCCTGTAACTGTTCAGTCTTTTGTCATCAGAAACTTAACTCTTTGACTTTCTTTTATATTTTTTTTCATAGCTTTGAGTGTCTATATGGTGTAGTGGTGAGGAAAAATAAACTATATCCTGTTGTATAAAATGAGAGTGTATATAAGACTTGAAATATTTTAACTGTGTATAAATCTCAACCTCAATGGATTCATCAAAATCTGTCATGAATTTGACTCTTTATATGAAGATGCCTTTGTTTCTTTGTATTGATTATAAAGAGTCACATCTCTTGAAGTGGTTATGTAAATTCTATTCTATCTTCATGTATTTCTCCTCTTTAGTCCTTAGCAAAGTGAACAAAACTGTAAGAGTTTGCTGTGAGAAATTCTTAAGGATGTGATTTTCAGTAAAATGGCATTCAAAACCTTGCATTCTTTTCACACAATTGGTTGTATTAAAAAAAATTAACTAATCAGATATTTCACAATAATATATTGCAAATTTTTGGAGGAAGACATAGTTTTGTAATTAAGTTAGAAAGGCTACGAGACTGTACAAGTGAACAATAAAAAATATGCCTGTAAATTGTTTATACATATTGAAAGATATATATAATTATGTACTTTCTTATTCTGTGGATCCTGCACATCTCATGATCTGTTCATTTTCCACCTTTTGTATTCGAAATCCTTATGTTCAAAATACATGTGTATTTATATGTAGTACCGGTATGTGTACACATATGTATGTATCATTTCCATAATTTGTTGAACTGTTTTCTATAGTTCTATAGTATTTTTTGTCACTTCATACATGATAAAAATAAATTAAAATCGTATTTATTTCATGCATTTAAATAATTGCAAGAAAGATAACTCTTGTTTAATGCATGTACACATGTTTTTCTATACAATTCCCTTTATTTCTACAATTATGTGATTATGATTTTGTATCACAATATTACTTATTTCTCAAAAGCACTTAACTGTTAAAGAATTCATTATTTTAAATTCATTATTTCTTTTTTATCTCAGAAAATCTTGCAAAAATAAATGTTACGACATCCACTTCTAAAAATTATTTCATCCTCTTTAAAAATTTTCTTTTCGCTACTTTAGAAAAATTGTTAAAAAATGTTAAAAGTTCAGAATTTTACGCCAAGTCAGTTTGAAATGATCGCCTTTGGTGACTTCTGAAAAAGAAATTTATAAGCGAAAAAAAATTTTTAGGCAACATGACTACTAAAATACCAGTGGTAGCCAGTTAGAGCCCTGTAAAGTTTTCGATTATTTGGAGACATAATTTTCTAAACTTCAATCAAGCTACAAGGATACAATGAGGTTTTAAACATTTATCTAGCAATGCTAATCCGCATGTATTTTTAAATAAGTAAACAAGTCATAGGGCATCAGTGTTTGTGATTACTTTTTAAAATATAAAAAAAATGTTGCCTCGTTGTTGAATTGTCGACTCAGGTAAAGTTATTTGCATGGAGGAGTCGTTTGATCTTTCTGTTCTTTTAAGCAATTGAATGTATATTCTACCTGCCTCTCTTTACTTTGGTTTTGAAATGCAGTACTTGTATTTTAGTAAAATTTTCCATAAGAGACATCTTTAACAAAGTTTATTATGAATATGTTGAAAACGAATTTAAAATATTTAAATGAAATAAGAAAATGTACAGGAGTTTTTAATGTCATCATGTTGTCTTTGTAGCTAATCAAAGAGCCCCACCACCCCCGCCTCCAAAATAATAGGATCCACCCAGCAACTGCTTTTATCCAGTCACAGTAGAGCTCTCCAATGTGTGCTGTTGATAGACTTTCATGCAGGAAAAGGGAGGGACTGAAAACAATCTGTTGATCAGATTGACAGCAAGAGACCACACCCACTGGTCATTATAATCATGGAACAATATGCACCTTTTCTGTCAATCAGTTCGATTGACAGATGGATATATTTCTCTTTTTTATCATAATTCCTGTTGATCTAAAGGACAATATCAGGAATTTTCTCAGTCTTTCAGCCGTTTTACATGCTTCTTTGTCTTTCTGTATTGAAAAAGAGACATGAAGCAAGCATCTGAGAATTTACAGGTTTTAGTCTATCCTGGACGTGAATGTATAATTTGTATCCAAGTTGACAAATAGCATAAGAGCTGCCTAATGTATGAATTTCTTTCTCTCTAACAGATCTTTTTTGTGTAGATTTCGCAAAATATTTGTACCAGAATTTCTTAATGTATGCGCACTTGTTAATTTTACAATATGTTGAGAAATAATTATATGGAATCAAAAGTTTAGTTTTTATATTGAAGTGTATGCTTAAGAATCTTTGTTAGATTTTTTTGTGTGAATTTTGAAAATTTGTTTTGTCTCTTATCAGCTGGTACCATGACGTTATTTTTTTTTTTTAAATAACATTTCCGACCTGTATCAGTTGACTGCATTCAATGAGGAGAAAATTTCACTAATAAACAACTGATGCGTTAAGCTTCAGTTGTAATTCTTTTAATTGAACATCTAGCATCATTTAATTTTTAATCCCAATTTTTGATGAATATTACATACTAAAAGATTTTGAT
The DNA here is from genome assembly GCF_032062105.1 of Saccostrea cuccullata. Taxonomy (NCBI): domain Eukaryota; kingdom Metazoa; phylum Mollusca; class Bivalvia; order Ostreida; family Ostreidae; genus Saccostrea; species Saccostrea cuccullata. Next base: position 4,150 of record NW_026918625.1, on the reverse strand, counting down.
TTCAACCAGACCTTCTTAAAAAGAAATGTCTTCTTGCCCTCTTCCTACTCTGAAAAAAAGAATTGGGTAGTTGGGGGGGGGGGGGGGGGGGGGGTTTACACTTGCATATACAAATTTAAAGCAATATGAGCTGCAACTTTGATGTCGAATTTTTTTGTTGCAAAATTGTGAATAACTATTTCAATGACAGAAAAAAATAACTTTAATAAACTTCTGCTGTTCATATTTGCGATGGAAGAACTATTTATAAGCTTCGATTGAATCAAAATTACATTATTGTCGTCCTGTACAATAAAGATTTCTTATATAAAACTGTATTTTGGATTGTATATAGAAGTATTTCTTCTGCTTAATTTTTGTCTAATTGATCTTAAAGGTTTAAGTTAAATACAAGTTTATCATGATAACGCATTTTAACACCAAAATAGAATTTTCAAAAATGCAGCTCATATTGCTGTAAAATAACTAATTGAATGAAAAACTTTGGAATTTAAAAAATAAAAAATTGCTTACTGGAGGTTAGAAAAAAAAGGTTTCGAGTCGGGCTGTTTTAGTAAACAAATATTTTTTTTCAAAGATGGCCTGAAAATGGGTTACAGTGGCCAGACATCACTTTTAATCAACACAAGTATTCAGTTCAGATTTTGCTTTTCCTTCATTTATTCTGATCACATTTTCCTCTTCTTCATGTATATGATATGAACTTGATGTATTCTTGTCTCTGCATTCCATTATGTGTATGCATGCTTTGTGATGGTAACTGTGTTTTTTAATCCGTGTAAAAGTGCTATTTATCCCCCTTTGGGTTTTTTTCCCTACCCGAAGAGTTCAGAAAACAGCAAGAATGGCAATATTAATTTAAACCTTTCCTTCCTGAAGTTTACATCAAGAAAGTTATATCAAGATTGTTGTTAACAGGTTTTCCACACTAAATTATAGTCGCATAACATTTATTTTTTTATATTGAAGTAAATTGTTTTTATTATCAAATATATTGGACTATACATCAGCACAATGGATATCAGAGATTGTTAAACAAATACATGTAAACTGATTATTTAGCGATGAACAATGAATTAAAATAATTAAGATTGATCAGAAGTTGAACATGCATATGTATATTGCAGTCTGGTTTATAATTAATGTCTGGGGTAAAGAAGTTTCTAATGAACAAAAAAATCAAGGATTACATATGAATCTTTAAAAATTGGAGTCATAATTATGGGTATATTTAAAATATTGTATATATATTGTATGACAGATCCTAAAAAGACATATAATATTTATTATATATTAAAAAGCAAACATGATGCTATTTGAATAATACAGTTATTTATCTAATGTGTGTGGGGTTTTTTTTGTATTTCTCGGATATGTTAGGAATAAAGGTGAACTAGAAGCCATAACTCCATGAAACTAGGTGATCACAGGTTCTGATCACCCCCCCCCCCCCACCCAATTTTTAAGGATGTCGTATACATTTATTCAGAATGTCTCATTGCATTCAAGGAGGATTGAGCAGTCTTTTGTGTTGCATATTACACAAAGGCCTTGAGTAAAAGAATTTAAAAGTTTGATAAACAACAGTCATTGCTTAACCAGTCTGAAACCTTTCTATATAATATACCTTTCCTTCAATTTTTTCTTTTAAATCCCAAAGACCAAGAGGAATAATAGAAAATTTTTCTAACTTTGTCATTGAAGTGTTGCTACTTAACACATGTTTACTCAAAAAAAATTTGTCCACCATATTCAGGCATTTCTGCAAGATCCAGTGGTAGTTTATATATAGAGCAGCTCCTTTAGTCACTGTTCAGTGTAATCGTCACCAGTGCAGACGGATGTATGCAAAACAGCACTCGGTAGCAACAAAAAATAAAAAAAAGATACCAAAGACACAGTTTCACAGGTCAGTGCAGTATACAAACACAATTGATATGATTGTGTAACTGCAAAAAAATGTAAACAAAGATATGCAAGATAACCAACAGGAACATAATAAAGCAGTCAGTTGTAACAAACGCGAAGAGTTACCCTGCGGTGCTGTCATCATAGATAGTTATATAAAAAATAGTGTGCCTATTTACAAGTGGTGTTCAGCTTTAACCTCTTCAAATGCATACATATTACTAGTATTTTCTGAATAATTAGTGAACTCTCCTATAGCAGAGTAATTCCCTTGCCCCTTTAAGTTACTGTGGTTTCATCAATACTTGTTGAGCACCAATTTTCGAGGATTTTGTTGTTGAGCAGATCGAGGAATTCAAATGTTCATTGAATTAAGAAATGACTTTCATTTGTATAGGCAATGCTTTTTTCCACAAAATTACATATCCTCGAAAAGTGATGCCAACGAAAATTGATGAAACCGCAGTACCTTTTCTGCCCTCATTTATAAAAGATTTTTTAAGGAGGGAAGTCCTTGGAATTTGATTGATTGATTGCTTTGTTGTTTTACACCCCATTGGAGAATTTTTTCATTTGAGAAGTCATCATATACCAGTGAAGGCTTCAATTTGACACTCTTACTCTGGAGATGCAGGTGATTAGAGTATATTTCTACATCTGATTCAACAGTTGAAGTTGACACTTTAAAAAAGTTCATGTTTATCTAAAAGTTAAGTTTTTTGTTTGCAATCCATGTGTAAAATATCCAAGTATGAAACAGATGTTAGACTCAGAAGTGTTGTGTCTTATATTTAGGTTCAATGGGATATATCGAAACAGGAATAAATATCATAAAAGCTTACACCTCTGCTTCCAAACCGTATTGTTTCAATGATCTTTTGAGCTTAATTAAGGTGAGTTATCTATGTATTACTGTAGATTCCTTATTTTTCGTGAGTACTTATTATCATGAAAGGCCTCTTCAACGTCAAATCATGAGAATAATAATTCGCGAATGGACGGTTCATCAAGAGATTTTACATTGTTTTTAGCAACATAAAAGTAAAAGCAAATAATTTTATTTCGCAACTGATGCTCCTCATGAAATTACGCGATAATTAATTCCATGTGTATATTTAGGAATTTACAGTAATTCATCACTCAATATTTACATTTCCAATGTCTTTGTCCGAGATAAAAAAATTGTAAATGTAATTTATTTAAAACTTGAATGTTTTGGCGCGGTTCCAAAAAAAAACCACGTGCAGGGCGGGACAACACCTAGAGAGAAAGGCTTGGAGTCCGTGGATTGGCGGAATATCAAAGCATGTAAATATAAGGAAAGCTTACATTTTTCTGCTTCCAAACCGTATTGTTTCAATGATCTTGTGTGAGCTTAATTAAACGCCTTCGGCGTTTATGCAAATTATCACACAAGAATCCATTATTTTTCATGAATTCGAAAAATCATGAAAGGCCTATTCAACGTAATATGTAGAATAATAATTCGCGTCATGCTTTGATAAGGGATGCCTCCATGTTAACAGTTTAGCAAACTTTTCCAAAAGGGGCTGGGGTATGGAGTTGCTGAAGCAAATAATTTTATTTCGCATCTGATGCTCCTCACGAAATTACGCGATAATTAATTCCACGCGTATATTTAGGAATTTACAGTAATTCATCACTCAGTAGTATGAACAGTAAATGTCAAGCTTTGATAAGGGATGCCTCCATGTGAACAGTAACTTGCAAACTTTTTCAAAGGGGGTGGGGTGCGACAGAGTTGCTTAGCTATTTTTATATTGTTAATTTTAAAGCTGAGTACAACCAGGCTGAAGCTAGCAGCCAATAACAGCAGCCATTAAGCGCGTAGAAGCTAGCAGCCAATAAGGAAATTCATCAAAGAACTGAGAGTACTCAGACGCAGTACTGTTTTTAATAGGTTATTTTAGATAATTAATGATAATGATTATAAAATTAATGCAACAATTAATTACATAATAAATCAGATACTCAGAGGCAGTAAGGCTCACCTGAACAATTTTTTTTCTTTTTTAAAACCGAAAAATAAGAAATACATTACTTTATAATTTTTATCCAATTGAACAAACAAGCACTAGGAAATGGTTTACGCCTTCAGGAAGAATCCCTTTTCAGCTCCCTCAGGGACCTCAAGATAATGACAGGGCCAATAAGCTAACCTGAAATTTGATTAATATATAACGATTGTAAACAGAAAAATACCACATGTGTAAACTAGGTT
>NW_026918624.1:0-15005 GCF_032062105.1 Saccostrea cuccullata | reverse complement strand
TTTGTTAATTATTTTTTTCCCGGTATTAAGTCTTTAAATATTTCAAAATTTATAATGGATCATAATTCATATGTTTAAATATCCCTGCCATCTTATTTTTCTTTGATTATTCTTTATTAAGTAAAGTTACGCCATTTTGAGAGAATGAAACAATGTACGATTTACTGATTGTCGTAATTAATTAGCATAATTAATTCGTTCAATTATGTAAATCGCACTTCACCCGAGTATACCCGATAGACCGGACGCATTTCATAGCGGTCCGGATTTCTTTCTTTATTATTGTTCTTAAAAATTTCGAATTCAACATGTAATTCATTAAGTATGTAAATATCTAGTGTTTAGTAGCTTAGTAGTAGTGCTAGTTGTTTTTGTTTCTATTTTTCCTTTGTTCTTATGACTTTTTAACTTTTTTCTTTGTCCTGAGGAAGGGACAGGGCGTCCCGAAAATTTGACAATTTTTATTGTTCGTGTCGTTGGTCATTTTTAGTGCTTTATATATATATATATATATATATATATATATATATATATATATATATATATATATATATATATATATATATATATATATTAGTGTTGGCAACGAGTACCCGGTTAACCGGTTAACCGTCGAACGATGCGAGTATCGGTTAGTAAAACTGCTATTCGGTTACTCGGAAAAAAATACATTTTTCATAGTAAATACGTTTGAAATAATTTTTTGTTATTTATTAATGTATATTTACACATTTCCCAAATTTAATTACCGTTAGGCTTACTCTAGTGGTTCACAAATAGGATTGATTTGTTTTGATTAGTTTAATTGATGACTTTAATTGCCAGGGGTACAGGTTTTGGAGACCTGAGTTATAATTACCTCATTTAGACCCGTGTTAGTAAGAGGAACACAATTTAGCAAGATGCCGCCATAAACATCTAAAGCATGGAAATATTGTTAAAGAACGGCTGACTCGAAATCTGTCAGATGCAATTTATGTGAATCGGAGTTGTCGTATACGGTTGGAACTACAAATATGCTAAATCACCTAAGATTGAAAATAATTCGATAACCAGTGATTTGCATGAAACTCAACAAAAATTAACCAGTAATTGAAAAGTGTTACAGGGTATGTTAATTCTCCTCGATCACGACATATATCTTCTTAATGTGTTGATAAAATTATTTTCTTAAACAAAAACACATTCCTTGTTTCAAGTGACATTTAAAATCAAAATTCTTCGAAGATATTGTGTTTCTGGAGTTTGTATTTGTAAATAAAGTTCATATATGTAACATTTATTATTTACTTCTATCAATATGTAAAAGGATGAGATTAATAATAAATACGGAAACTATAACAAAAAATCATCCGAGTAACCGGGTACTCGATCGGAAGATTAAGCGAGTAACCGGTTAATAAAAATTGTCCGATTTGCCAACACTAATATATATATATATATATATATATATATATATATATATATATATATATATATATATATATATATATATATATATATATATATATATATATATGAAAATTATTTTAGATAAATAAAAACACAGAGAACGAGTAAAACATAAGCGCTTTCATTTCTTCTTCATGATGTTTTACAATACTCATGGTAACGTCTATTATGACGTCATAATACAGACCCTGAGACGTGCTACTACCCCACACGCTCGCTGCACGAACGGTACACGAACGCTACACGGTTTGCACGAAACGCTGCACGGTTTACACGAAACGCTACACAGTTTGCACGAAACGCTACACGGTTTACACGAAACGCTTTGCACGAAAGGCTGCACGGTTTACACGAAAGGCTGCACGAAACGCTTTGTACACGTTTCTCACACGCTTTGTACACGATTCTCGCACGTTTTGGCCTCGGTTTGGATTTTCTACTCGGAATATCTCGGGCATTATTATGGTTTCATCATTAATTAAATGGAAATCTTTCACAAAGCCACATTTATCAGCTGTTTAAATTAAATATCAGTACACTAGTATTATATAAACCGATAGAAATATTTAATATTTTGACAGCTGTAATTAATTAATAAATATTTATTTATTTATCCAACTGTTTAAAAACGGAATGCCGATATTACGAATGACTGTTTAATAAAATACAATTTTTATACATTAGTCATTCATTTCAATGTAATATTTTTACGAGTATAATTTAATAAATTAAACACAAATTCGATTTCTTTCTGCAGGAAAATGAACTCACTGATTTTAAATAATATTGATTATATTGTGTTTAATTTCCGTAGGCGGATTATATTTCTTGATTTTGATCTAGTAATAAAATTTGCTTTAATCTATTCTTATTAATTTCTCTTTTTACATGAAGCATATAACATCAGTATACCCATCATACTGTAAAATCTTTCATTTCAAAAACCGACTAAAAGTATGTATATATGTGTACAATGTACATTAATCAATAGTCGCGTGTACATACAGTGTATATCGATCTTTACACCGGCATTCAGTTATATTATAAGAAAACTGAAATATCTTAGATGAAATAAAAAGTACGTGATTTATACAACAAATAATATACAAATATCTTAGATGAAATGAAAAGTACGTGATTTATAAAAACAAAAAATACACAATTATTCATGTTTTACTTCTAAGCTTTTCTTACATGATATTCATGAAAAAAAACTACCAAATCAGTCCTGTTCATTTTACTGTTTACGGCTAGAAATTCGGATTTACAAATAAGAGATGATATCCGCTGATTTATACGTTGTACCCATGAAATATTTATAGAACCATTTTATTTAAAAAGATAAAATCCAGTCGTATTTTCAGGTGTTATGAAGCCGTAAACTCAACATGTACATAGAGCAAAACAGGTTTTCAGATGCCATGCACTCGGAGCCCGTGATCGCTGTTGTAAATGACCTTGATCACAGTTGAAAGGCGGAAAGAAGATTCCAATACATTTTTAAGGGGTGTATCTGTACACATGTTAAACAAAGGATTTGAAAAAGAATAGAAAATTAAGAATTTATTTAAAATAAAATAAGATTGAAAGCTACAACAAAAAATGAAAGACTGTACTAGTAATTTAATTTACCCCCCCCCCCTAATTTCTTAACATGTGGTCGTCAGTGCATGTGAATTAAAATTATAAAATCCATTTATTTGACAATACTGAGCAACAAGTTTTACGTATTAAATGACACATCGTTACAAAACTTTCTTTCACGTACTCTAAATGTAAAGAGAAGAGCGGAGTCTTGATATATTTCTGCTTTAAATTAAAAAAAAATACCGGTATTTCTTTCTTTCTTTGAGAAAAAAATATTTAAGAAGCCATGATCGCGTTGATAGTATATTGAATTTAATTCCTTTAGAATTGTTGTACATAGTTGATTAATTTGAACACATTTTCTATAGAAGGAAAAGAAAACAAACAAATATATATTATACATTACCGTGTAATGTCATTTTGTTGTTCCATTTTTTGGGGGTTTTTACTCCTAAAATATCACAAGCATAACTAATTCAAAAATAAAATATTAATACATTTTGACATCCTGACCCATCGATAGCCATATTTAAAATGAAATGACTTCCGAATGAATCTTACACGATTCTTGCACGAAAGTCACACGTTTCTCTCACGGTTCTTACACGAAAGTCGCACGTTTCTCACACGCTTTTCGCACGCTCGCTGCACGGTTTGCACGAAACGCTTTGGAGCTTACACGAAACGCTGCACGGTTTACACGAAACGCTACACAGTTTGCACGAAACGCTGCACGGTTTACACGAAACGCTTCACGGTTTGCACGAAACGGAAAGCGCACGAAAGTCACGCGCAATTGAGGGGTAGTAGCACGTCTCAGGGTCTGTAACTTAACGTTAATAAGTCTTTGATTGACGTCATATTTTTCCCGTACTTTAACAGAACAATGCATTAACAAAGCATACAATAACAAAGCAATGAATGTGACTCAGTAACATAATTTACATGTAAAGAAACAATTCTTTTACATTAAACTATTTAATTTAGGTTTGAAAGTCCTTATAAGATGTCTTTCTTTATCACGTCTTTCGACTGTATTAGAATTGTGCAGCTTATAAAATGGAAAGACAGTAAAAGTTCTACTTCCGCACACGTCTAAGTGTTCACTGACTTTGAGTTTGCGATATTGCGGTACGTTTATTTGTTGTTTGTGTACTCTGATCCTTTCCCGTAAGGTACTTCCCGTCTCGCCGATATATAGTTCCCCGCAACCGGAACATGTTACATGTATAACGTATAAAACATTTCAAGTTTGACATGACATGTTATTATTAAAGATAAACTGTTTCCCGTTAAAGTTGAAACTTTGTCCTTGTCGTATGTATGGGCAGGTACCACAACGCGGATCCTGGCACTTGGTCACATGAAATTCTGTCGTTTCTTTAAAAGAGGACTCTGTGAGAATTCGTCTGAGGTTCTTCGGCTGCCTCCTACTGTTTATGAATTTCCAATTTTTAAATATTTTAGACATAGTTTCGTCGGTTTTCAAAATGTCGTTGAGTTGGTAAACAATCGGTGCAATGTTTGTATTCTGGGTATTATGGGTCGTTACTAAAGACAAGATCCTGGAATCCGTCTTGTTTTGTTGCACAGGGTTGAGGAGATCCTCTCTGTCTAAATCCATGGCTTTTTTAATAGCATTATCAATAATTTTTTCGGGATAACTTTGTTTCCGTAGATACTCTTTCATTTCTTGTAGTCTTTGTATTTTGGTTGTTTCCTTATTTACGATGGTGCATATTCTCCTTGCTAAATTATAAGGGATGGCTCTTTTTGTATGCCGTGGATGGCAAGAATTAAAATGAAGATACTGATGCGTGTCTGTTGGCTTGTAATAGATATCTGTCAAAATGACATCGTTTTCCTTAATTACCATGATATCCAGAAATGGAATTCTATCTGTACTTTCCTCCGCTGTAAATCTTATATCAGGATTAAGTTCATTCAGTAATGTTTTAAAGGTAGACAATTCGTTGTTACTGTATTTCCAAACAATAAAACAGTCGTCCAGATATCTTTTCCAGTTGTTAGTAATATAAAGTTTCACCTCTTTGTTGAATTGCTCTTCCACTTTCTTATACATTTTTTCTTCTAAGTATCCTAATGTTAATGTGGCATATGTAGGGGCCATCTTTGTGCCCATAGCCGTTCCCTTTATCTGTTTAAAATGTTTACCATTAAACGCAAATGTATTATTTGATAGTACTATTTCTGTTGCTTCTGATATAAAATCCTTTGTAAATCTGCCGTTAATTTTTTCGGGATTTTTACTTATCCAGTAATCCACGGCTTTTAGTCCTAGGGAACTTGATATATTGCTGTACAAGTTTATTACATCCAGTGTAACGAGTTTACTGTTATTTTCCATTTTCTCGGGTAAATGACGTAGAAAATCAAAGTTATCTCGTACATAACTTTTGACTCCAGAACATAACGGTTTTAGAAGAATGTCTAGTAGATGACTAAGTCTCTGTGTTGGTGCCGATGGCTCACCTACTATCGGTCGAAATGTGAGATCTTCTGGATAGGGACAGATTATGTATTCCGAGCACTGGGATTTGATAGCCTCTTTTATTTGTCTAGATTTATGAATCTTTGGTAGTCCATAAAAATTGCTTTCATTGTATTCATAATCCGTTAAGAAGTCTTCCGCTTTCTCTGTTAAACTTGATGTAGTTTTATGGCGTTTCAAAAGATTCTGAATTTTTTGCATTGTTTTTTTATCGTTGTTGTTTGGAATTTCTTCGTAGTACTCCGTATTTGATAGCATGTTCATAATATGAATTTTATAAAAATTAGAATCCATGATTACAATTGCGCCACCTTTGTCCGCTTCTTTCATAACAATGGATTCATCACTCGACAATGATTGAAGTGCATTCTTCTCTTCTTTTGTAAGACATGGATTCTAATTTTTATAAAGTTCATATAATGAACATGCTATCGAATACGGAGTACTACGAAGAAATTCCAAACAACAACGATAAAAAAACAATGCAAAAATTTAAGAATCTTTTGAAATGCCATAAAACTACATCAAGTTTAACAGAGAAAGAGGAAGACTTCTTAACGGATTATGAATACAATGAAAGCAATTTTTATGGACTACCAAAGATTTATAAATCTAGACAAATAAAAGAGGCTATCAAATCCCAGTGCTTGGAATACATAATCTGTCCCTATCCAGAAGATCTCACATTTCGACCGATAGTAGGTGGGCCATCGGCACCAACACAGAGACTTAGTCATCTACTAGACATTCTTCTAAAACCGTTATGTTCTGGAGTCAAAAGTTATGTACGTGATGACTTTGATTTTCTACGTCATTTACCCGAGAAAGTGAAAAATAACAGTAAACTCGTTATACTGGATGTAATAAACTTGTACAGCAATATATCAAGTTCCCTAGGACTAAAAGCCGTGGATTACTGGATAAGTAAAAATCCCGAAAAAATTAACGGCAGATTTACAAAGGATTTTATATCAGAAGCAACAGAAATAGTACTATCAAATAATACATTCGCGTTTAATGGAAAACATTTTAAACAAATAAAAGGAACGGCTATGGGCACAAAGATGGCCCCTACATATGCCACATTAACATTAGGATACTTAGAAGAAAAAATGTATAAGAAAGTGGAAGAGCAATTCAACAAAGAGGTGAAACTTTATATTACTAACAACTGGAAAAGATATCTGGACGACTGTTTTATTGTTTGGAAATACAGTAACAAGTAACCTTAAAACATTACTGAATGAACTTAATCCTGATATAAGATTTACAGCGGAGGAAAGTACAGATAGAATTCCATTTCTGGATATCATGGTAATTAAGGAAAACGATGTCATTTTGACAGATATCTATTACAAGCCAACAGACACGCATCAGTATCTTCATTTTAATTCTTGCCATCCACGGCATACAAAAAGAGCCATCCCTTATAATTTAGCAAGGAGAATATGCACCATCGTAAATAAGGAAACAACCAAAATACAAAGACTACAAGAACTGAAAGAGTATCTACGGAAACAAAGTTATCCCGAAAAAATTATTGATAATGCTATTAAAAAAGCCATGGATTTAGACAGAGAGGATCTCCTCAACCCTGTGCAACAAAACAAGACGGATTCCAGGATCTTGCCTTTAGTAACGACCCATAATCCCCAGAATACAAACGTTGCACCGATTGTTTACCAACTCAACGACATTTTGAAAACCGACGAAACTATGTCTAAAATATTTAAAAATCGGAAATTCATAAACAGTAGGAGGCAGCCGAAGAACCTCAGACGAATTCTCACAAAGTCCTCTTTTAAAGAAACGACAGAATTTCATGTGACCAAGTGCCAGGATCCGCGTTGTGGTACCTGCCCATACATACGACAAGGACAAAGTTTCAACTTTAACGGGAAACAGTTTATCGTTAATAATAACATGTCATGTCAAACTAGAAATGTTATATACGTTATAACATGTTCCGGTTGCGGGGAACTATATATCGGCGAGACGGGAAGTACCTTACGGGAAAGGATCAGAGTACACAAACAACAAATAAACGTACCGCAATATCGCAAACTCAAAGTCAGTGAACACTTAGACGTGTGCGGAAATAGAACTTTTACTGTCTTTCCATTTTATAAGCTGCACAATTCTAATACAGTCGAAAGACGTGATAAAGAAAGACATTTTATAAGGACTTTCAAACCTAAATTAAATAGTTTAATGTAAAAGAATTGTTTCTTTACATGTAAATTATGTTACTGAGTCACATTCATTGCTTTGTTATCGTATGCTTTGTTAATGCATTGTTCTGTTAAAGTACGGGAAAAATATGACGTCAATCAAATACTTGTTAACGTTAAGTTATTATGACGTCATAATAGACGTTACCATGAGTATTGTAAAACATCATGAAGAAGAAATGAAAGCGCTTATGTTTTACTCGTTCTCTATGTTTTTATTTATTTAAAATAATTTTCATATTTATCACCGACCACTCTGATTTTTCTTGGATTTATCTATATATATATATCTTTATATATATATACAAATATATATATATATAATTTCAAAACAAAATGAAGAATCGGTACAGTTTTTGGTATATTTAAAAGTAAAAATCCAAAAATATCACAAAACATTTACTGCAAGCGCTTTCGCCATGTTCGGCTCTTCAGGCAGTTATACAAATGTCAGGTAGGTTACCTGGTAACGTCAAAAGCATAAAGTTCATTGTGACGTCATAATAGATGTAGGTAGCGTTAAGTTGGCGTAATTGTTAATGTACAAATCTTGCACTAACTTTCACACATTATACAAATGAAATTTCAAAATATAAAATATACAGTATCATTTCCGATTAAGTTTGGGTTTAAAGAGGTTGATAAAAAAGTCTTCTTTTGCCAAACGTAAATTTTCGTTTTCACTTGGAAGTTTATAAAAAGGGAAAATCTTAAATATTCCTTTGCCACATTTTGCGAAATGTTCACAACACGGTGTATTACGCACACTAGGGTCTTTAATTTGTTGCTTGTGCACACGAACCCTGGCATTTAATTTTCCCGTTTGTCCAATATAATATTCTTTACACGTCGGACAGATGGCACAGTAGATGACGTTTTCCGATTTACAGTTCATAGATGAGTTGGTTCGAATTTCCATTCCTGATTTAAGTTGGATTTTATTCCCCTCTTCTAAATATGTACATGTTCCGCATCTCGGATCTCCGCATTTTTTAATGGTTGGAATTTCCTCCTGTGTTGTAAAACGGGCCTTGGTCAACAGTTTTTTAAGACTTGGTGCTTGTCGTCGACTGTTTATGATATCATTTGGCTGAACTAAACTTTTCATGTTTTCCGATTGTTCTAAAATGGGATAAAATCTTTTAGCGTCCATAAGGATGTTTCTGTTCCTTGGGTTATGGGTAACTACAAAGGCTATTTTCCCGTCATCATCGGTGTCGTCTATATGGCGTGGATTTCTTAGGTCCTCTATTGGAATTTCGGATGCCTTTTCTATTCCAATGTTTATTAGATCCAATGGATAATTTTGCCGTCTTAAATATAGTTTTAATTCTTCCAAACGTCTACATCGTAGGGTTTCATCTGTAATAATTGTACAAATTCTCCGTGCTAAATTAAACGGAATATTACGTTTTGTGTGGGATGGGTGGCACGATCTAAAATCCAAATATTGGTGCGTGTCCGTGGGTTTACAGTACAAGTCTGTAGTTATACACGATCCATTCTTTATAATAAGAAGATCTAAAAATGGAAGTTCCGTACTACTTTTTTCTATAGTAAATTGTATGGAATCATGGAGGTTATTTAGAAGTGAATGGAATTTAGTTAAGTCTTCTTCACTCCTGGTCCAAAATATGAAGCAGTCGTCTAGGTAACGTTTCCAATTATTTTTTATGTAGTTAGCAAAGTCGACATCAAACAGTTCAGGTATTTTTCCATATAGTTGATCTTCTAAATATCCCATCACTAAAGTTGCGTATGAGGGAGCAACTTTTGTCCCCATGGCGGTTCCTTTTATTTGTAGGTAGAACTCATTGTTAAAATGGAAATGGTTATTTTCCAACACTATCTTCAGTCCTTCTAAAATGAATTCTTTTGGGAATCGTTCATTTATAATATCCGGATGTTTGTCTATCCAGTAACTAACTGCTTCCAGTCCCAAAATATGTGGGATATTTGTGTACAAACTTGTAACATCAAAACTGACGAGAATAGTGTTTGGGTCTACATTTTGGGGAATATAATTCAGAAAATCCATATCATCTCTTACGAAACTGGGTAATAATTTGCATAGTGGTTTCAATAAAATGTCCAATAAATTACTCAGTCGTTGGGTGCTTGATGCAGGTCCAGCGATGATCGGACGTATTTTAAGGTCAGCAGGTTGGGATATTTTTATATATGCGTCATCACAATTTTTCACAGCTTCCTGGATCTCCTTAGATTTGTGGACTTTTGGTAATCCATAGAAATTACTGGATTTCAATTCAAAGTTAGTTAAGAAATCAATTTCATTTTTTGTTAAATTGTCGGCATATTTTTTAGTTAATTTCTCAACCTTGAGCATTGTGTGACGATCTTCGTTGGCTGTTAATTTTCTATAAAACCGACAGTTCTCAAGTTCGTTCAGTACCATTTCCTTATAATGGGGTTTGTCCATAATAATAACAGCGCCTCCTTTATCAGCTTCTTTTATGATTATGGATGAATCATTCCGTAGATCCTGTATTGCATTTTGTTGGGATTTAGATATATTACTTTTTGTCCTCGTTTCTTCTTTGTTAGAGTGAGCAGAAGACTTAAGACATGTTATAAATTCTTCTAAATGTTTGTCTCTGTTTATCGGCGGTCTAAATCCTTTTTTGTTTCTAACAAGGGATTCATCATCATATGGAGAATTTTGAAAATATTCTCTTAAACGTTATTTGCGACAAAATTCATCCGTATCTGCTCACTCTAACAAAGAAGAAACGAGGACAAAAAGTAATATATCTAAATCCCAACAAAATGCAATACAGGATCTACGGAATGATTCATCCATAATCATAAAAGAAGCTGATAAAGGATAATTGGAAACGTTACCTAGACGACTGCTTCATATTTTGGACCAGGAGTGAAGAAGACTTAACTAAATTCCATTCACTTCTAAATAACCTCCATGATTCCATACAATTTACTATAGAAAAAAGTAGTACGGAACTTCCATTTTTAGATCTTCTTATTATAAAGAATGGATCGTGTATAACTACAGACTTGTACTGTAAACCCACGGACACGCACCAATATTTGGATTTTAGATCGTGCCACCCATCCCACACAAAACGTAATATTCCGTTTAATTTAGCACGGAGAATTTGTACAATTATTACAGATGAAACCCTACGATGTAGACGTT
The DNA here is from genome assembly GCF_032062105.1 of Saccostrea cuccullata. Taxonomy (NCBI): domain Eukaryota; kingdom Metazoa; phylum Mollusca; class Bivalvia; order Ostreida; family Ostreidae; genus Saccostrea; species Saccostrea cuccullata. The sequence continues at coordinate 4,048 of NW_026918624.1, read as the reverse complement.
TGGAAGAATTAAAACTATATTTAAGACGGCAAAATTATCCATTGGATCTAATAAACATTGGAATAGAAAAGGCATCCGAAATTCCAATAGAGGACCTAAGAAATCCACGCCATATAGACGACACCGATGATGACGGGAAAATAGCCTTTGTAGTTACCCATAACCCAAGGAACAGAAACATCCTTATGGACGCTAAAAGATTTTATCCCATTTTAGAACAATCGGAAAACATGAAAAGTTTAGTTCAGCCAAATGATATCATAAACAGTCGACGACAAGCACCAAGTCTTAAAAAACTGTTGACCAAGGCCCGTTTTACAACACAGGAGGAAATTCCAACCATTAAAAAATGCGGAGATCCGAGATGCGGAACATGTACATATTTAGAAGAGGGGAATAAAATCCAACTTAAATCAGGAATGGAAATTCGAACCAACTCATCTATGAACTGTAAATCGGAAAACGTCATCTACTGTGCCATCTGTCCGACGTGTAAAGAATATTATATTGGACAAACGGGAAAATTAAATGCCAGGGTTCGTGTGCACAAGCAACAAATTAAAGACCCTAGTGTGCGTAATACACCATTTCGCAAAATGTGGCAAAGGAATATTTAAGATTTTCCCTTTTTATAAACTTCCAAGTGAAAACGAAAATTTACGTTTGGCAAAAGAAGACTTTTTTATCAACCTCTTTAAACCCAAACTTAATCGGAAATGATACTGTATATTTTATATTTTGAAATTTCATTTGTATAATGTGTGAAAGTTAGTGCAAGATTTGTACATTAACAATTACGCCAACTTAACGCTACCTACATCTATTATGACGTCACAATGAACTTTATGCTTTTGACGTTACCAGGTAACCTACCTGACATTTGTATAACTGCCTGAAGAGCCGAACATGGCGAAAGCGCTTGCAGTAAATGTTTTGTGATATTTTTGGATTTTTACTTTTAAATAAATATATATATATATATATATATATATATATATATATATATATATATATATATATATATATATATATATATATATATATATATATATATATATATATATATATATAATTGTTCTCCCGGTCCGAGAAGAATATATTAATACATGTATAACACCCCCCCCCCTTCAAACACACACATTATAATGATTTTTTTTTAATCACCAAAGCAAAATTTACTATGAGATGAACTTAATAAAAACGGCGAAGGTCTGACAAGAGCAAAGGTATGCAAAAGCACAAAGACAGATTTATATGCAATATCCTTAAATTTTAGTGGTATTTTTGTTCAAATTCGTATTTGAGGAGACAATTTAATACCTGGAGGAGTCTAGAAAGCAATTCTTGCACAAAAATCGAAAGATTTGTTAGAGGAAGGACCCAGAATCAGGAATCCACTGCATTGAATTTCTTAATGACAGGGTCCAAACCGCATGCCCTGAAGAGTAAAGGGGTTACTGGGATAAACAGAAAGTTAAGAACCCTATCTATACTGCACACTAAAGAGTGCTGATTGTAAGGTATTTTTCTGCAGTTAGAGTGATCTGTCCTTAGATCTAAATTCTAAAAAATAGCAATTTACAATATATTACTCAACTTGAAATTCATTTAAGTTGTCTTAACATTTCAAAAGGCCAAGATAAATTAATTGAACGTTTTATTTACATACAGTTTCTCAACTGAAGTAATTAACAGTGATTTCTATTCACTAATACTGCTTTGTCTTTGAACATTTTTCCCAGGGGTAAGTGCCACGCACCATACAGTGAAAATTAAATAAATAAGCTCAATATTAACTCCTTTACACAATATATTTTTTTCAATGTCCAAAAAAATGGCACTTGTGTAAAGAGTGTCCTTAACGTTTTTTTTTTCACATTTACAATATTGCCAGATCTATAATCTTTCGACTTGTTTCTATTTCCAAATTTGACAAAAATACCTTTCAGAAGGAGAAACCAAGTCCGGGAAATGATTGGATCTGTCATTTTTTTTTTTCAGTATATTAAGGGTAATACCCAAAATTGAGTGCTAATAACAATCAGAAATTGGATAAAAATGTTATGGAAATGTGTTTGAATTAAAAGAGACTCATATGTAAAATCATTAGGACCAAATCATTGAAAAGTGTCGTTTGCTTCTATCTGAGCACCGAGGACATTATTTATTGAGCAGCCCTTGTATGATAATCCACGCCTCCAATATAATTTTATTGGAAAAATTTGTGTTTTGCTTTGGGTGACCCAAAGTAAGTGTCTGGTTAGAAATTAAATAAAATGTACTCAATGGCATTATGAAATAAAAGATCTACGAAAGTATTTCAAATTCCATTACGCTATGTAGAGAGAAATGAGGATAAGCGATTAGGATCCTTGATTTTTATAGAATCGCAGCACAGTTAAGGTTACAAAAAGGAAGGCGGAGTCTAATTTGTACGGGAAAACTTGACTATGACATCATACATATTATACGTCCTACATCATTTCTTTAAAATACCACTAATGAGTTTATCTGCTAATTTAACCAGTAAGAAATCATCAAAATACGGAAAAACTTACTACAGCGTGTTGTTTTGTCGTTAGTTAAATCCCAAACAACAGGTTAAAAACAAGTCACTGATCGCAATAAACGACGTCAATATGACGTCATTTCTTACAACGTGACGTAGTTTGTAAACAGTGAGAGACAAATCAAGTAATATTTTGTCAACAAAATATGTATTCTCTAATTAAATAAATATTATTTACAGATATTCTATGGGCCAATTACTTCAATTTAATGTCTTCTTCACTATTTTATTAATATATTTTCTGTAAATTACGTATTTAATTGACACTGCCGTATATTTGTATGCAAGTACATCGGAGGGTAATGTAGGGGGTCTTAATAAATTAATCTAGTGCAAGGGCATACACTTTATGGATCAAAGTAAGCTTTAAATTTACATTTCAACTATAGAACTATTAAAGTATCTGAAAAGTGCTGCTATCCTGATGAAATCTTAAAAACAATTTAATAATATCAATATTCCATGCCGTTGACCAGCAAAAAATATAGCATTTGATCATACAATTATAATTTTAACAATGAAATCGCTGAATTTAGACAGGATCGCAGCACATTTTAGAAACGACATTGCGTGTTGAAAATATCTATATACTTAAGAGTCAAAATCAGCAAGCATCGTACATTGTTAAAAAATGTGGAAAGTGGCATAGAAACAGATTTGGTTAAAACTCATATATAAATTTTCAGAACAAAGGGTATAATAGAAAAAAGCAAGCCAAAAATAATTTTTCGCATTGTTGCTATGGAAACCACGCGCCTTTCAAATAGCGTGTTTTGTACTTTATCATGACACTTGAATTTATGGTTAAACACATATTTTTTTTATTTCTAGTCATCAATAAAACCTTTTTAGATTATTATTCTGTTTATCTAAAAATACTCTATTTTAACAACTGTTGATTATTGAAATTCTCTTCACCTTTTGATAAATAAAACTAGTTTTTGGAGGTTTATTTTGATTTAAAAAACAGCAAATTTGCAGTACTCTATAAGAAATCTACAACCACATTAAAGCTTATCAACATAAAATATATATTAAACAGTATTTGTCCTAGAAGAATCAAGAAAAAAAATCTGCAGGCAACTAAAGCATTTATATATGATAACTGATTTAAATCCATAATTTTCTGTCTTTTTTGCTTCAAATTACCTCCCTTTGGTATAGCTCTCTAACATAGGAGGAATAAACGGTAGTTTGCTTACATTGTTTTAAATTAACAGTGTACAGAAGACTAGAAGAAAATTACAAACTTGGAGCAGTCTGAGCCTCAGTTTTGGCGTTTTCATGAGTCTTAATTACGGTTAGTGACTGAATTTTTTACAATTTACCATTACAACAGTTTCTGAAGAATTTATAACAGAAATTAACCATGCAGGAAAATATGTAACACTTTCAAGTGTTTTTTTTTTTTTTTTTGCACATTTCAATTTAAATGTTAGCATTACTTTAGTATTTTATAACTAAAAAGAAAAGATTATG